>NW_028225861.1:0-131595 GCF_052327205.1 Somniosus microcephalus
CACAGATGAACATAAATAATTTGATAACTAAGGCATTTACACACTATTTAATTTACAACTCACAGAAAGATACACAAACGTATTTATAAATGTCACACACATATATCCAAATTCATTAGAAATATTAAACAGATACACACGAATATAAAGCGGGCCATGGCGAAAAATCAGTGGAGTCTGAATAATTGACAGTTTCCTGCAGAAAGCTAGCATAGACAGGGCGGGATGACCGGCCTCCTTCTCTGCTGAATGATTCGATGGACTCGATGTCTTCTCACTTGTAAGACAGGTGGAAAAGGCAGCTGTGTGATGGGAGCCCTGAGACCGCAAAGCATCTGCGGGCAGCTCTAGTGGTGCAATCGGGTAGTACTCAGTCATTTTATTACAGTCCTGGCTCGGGAGATGCCGAGGTTGTGAGTTCGATCCTCACCTGGAGATGGCAATGATTTTGCTTGTGACGTTTCTACCGGATTCGAAAGTACAATTGGTGTGTCTCCAAATTTTATCTCCTTATCCTGTGAATGCTGAGTCTTTGAGTATATTCAAGGCTGAGATACATAGGTTTTTTGAATCTAGCGGAATCAAGGGATATGGAGATCGTGTGTGAAAGTGGAGTTGAGGTCGATGATCAGCCAGGATCTTATTGAATGGCGGAACAGGCTCGAGGGGCCGTAAGGCCTACTCCAGCTCTTACTTCTTATGTTATTGTTCGCTGTTCCATGTGGGCACTGAGGTTCCTCAGGCCCACAATATTGCAATAGCGGATGAGAGTTTTACTTATTTATAGGAGGGAGTGGAGGCGTTTTCATTCTTAAACCAGTAACTCTGATCAAAAGAATAATGTGTCAGAAACAGGCTCGATTCCAACGCAGTGACAAGACATTTGTCACAAACGGGAAGATGTGTAAACTCATGGGTTATCTGCACATGTTTCCTACAGCATGTTGAACAGATTCTCCTGAACATGCTGCTGAGAGTTTTGCGCTCAGTGTTGCAATAGAGCACACATTGGACTTCTCGCTGATTGTATTCTACAGAAACATTCAGAGGTTTTCGATTCGAGTCCCACCAAAGTCCAATTTTAGAACAGAGTCCTTTAGTTCCAGCGCTGGAAAGTTAAATATCAGCAGCAAAACCGCAACAGTCTGCACTCCGGCTGTGCAGCACCTGCCGCTTGCAGCTGCAATGGCCAGAAAGGTTAATGCGTTGGTCTTGAAATCCACTTGGGTTTTCCTGCTTGCTGCGATGCTGTTTAACTCTCCGTGCAATGATCGAATAAGTAAGAGCTGGAGTTAAGGCCTGCTTTACCCCTCTCAGAGCCTGAGAGATCGGCCAGCGAGGAAGGCACATTTAAATTGTCGCCCAATGCACTTTTGCAAGATTTCAAGAGAAGAGAATGTTTTACGCTCAAGCTGCAATGTTATTGTTTTGATATTTTCTTCGCCTGGATTTTATTTTGACGAGATCAGACCAGGAGCTTTAGAAAAGACCCGCATGAGAGATTGGTCAAGAAGGTAAGTGCCAAAGGGATCCAGGGCGATTTGGCACATTGGCTCCAAAATTGGCTTATTAGCAGGAGGCAGAGTGTGATGGTCGAAGGTTGCTTTTGTTATTGGAAGCCTGTGTCCATTGGTGTACCGCAGGGGTCGATGTTGGGTCCCTTGCTGTTTAGTTAACATTAATGATTTAGAAATTAATGTAGATGGTATGACCAGTAAGTTCGCAATGACAGGAAAATTGGTGGAGTGGTAAATACCGAGGAGGGAAGCCTCAGGCTACAGGATGATGTAGACGGGTTGGTCAGATGGGTAGACAGTGGCAAATGGAATTTAACACTGAAAAGTGTGAGGTGATGCATTTTGGGAGGTACAGCAAGGCAGGGGAATAAACAATGAATGGTAGGACCCTAGAAAGGACTGAGCGTCAGAGGGCCCTCGGTCTACATGTACATAGATCCATCAAGGCAGCAGGACAGGATGTTAAGATGGTTAAAAAGGCATATGGGATACTTGCCTTCATTAGCCAAGGTAGAGAATATAAGAGCAGGGAGGGTATGATGGAGCTGTGCCAAACATTAGTTGGGCCACAGCTGGAATACTATGTGCAGTTCTGGTCGCCACTCTATCGGAAGGATGTGATTGCATTTGAGAGAGTGCAGAGGAGATTCCCCAGGGTGTTACCTTGGCTGGTGCGTTTCAGCTATGAACAGAGACTGGACAGGCTTTGGTTGCTGTCCTTAGAGCTGAGTAGGCTGAGTAGGGACCTGATTGGGGTGTATAACATTATGGGGGGCGTAGATAGGGTAGATAGAAAGGAACTTTTCCCCTTAGTCGAGGGTCCAATAACCAGCGGGCATAGTTTCAAGATTTGAGGAAAAACTTTTTCACCCAGAGGCTGGTTGGAATCTGGAACTCACTGCCTGAAAGGGTGGTGGAGGCAGGAACCCTCACAACATTCAAGAAGCATTTGCATGAGCACTTGAAATGCCATAGTATACACGGCTATGGCCCAAGTGCTGTAAAATGGGATTAGCATAGATAGGGCTTGATGGCTGGCGCAGACACGATGTGCCGACGGTTCCCTTTCTGTGCTGTATGACTCTATAATCCCTAGTGTTGACAAGAGCTGGAATGCAAACATTATTTTAGATTCCTTCAAATGCTGTGAAGTTTTAATCAGCATCAAAATATTAACACAATATCAAAGAAGAGGGGATTCGACTCAGGCCACAATGGATTAGCAGTCCACCACCTTCGCATCTACGGCCACCTTGTCTCTTGCCAAAACCACTTCAGCCATTCTATTTCCTGCTGTTTGCATCTAAACTGAAATACTCTGAAAGAAAGTCCCCTTCACCGCTTGTCCTGCCCGTGCACACAGATCAACAACTTTGAAAATATACAATCAGCTTCTGTAAGCAAAATGTATTTTGTTACTTCAGGTGATGGACTGGTCGGTTTGAAGACAGATTTAACGCTGATAAGAAGACAGCGCTGCCTGGTGAGTGCTTTGAACCTCGCAGATTTGGAACCTAAATTTTTTATAACGTCATAATTAGCACCAAAGTCAGTCACATTATCCATTAGGCCACCCGGCCACAACCCACATCAGATTGTTTGTTTTGGGAGAACTGTGAGCAAATTCAGGGCAACAGCTCATATAATGGAGTGAATTTAGGGAAAGACGAACACTTTTTGAATTAATACACAGCCTCACTGCGAGCTGGTTTCGCATCTGCGTAGAGAAACCCAATGTAACTTCGAACACAACACGTTAACAACTTGGGCATCACAGCTGAAATCGCCCTCTTTTTCGACAGCCTAACACAGAATCATCCGGGACTGTGAACACTCGCAGTTTAAACAGACACAGATTGATCCGGAACTGGCAACAATCCCGATTAAGATTATTAGCGAAATCAGACGCCTTCTTCGTCAGGCAAAGGAGATTTCGTATTTAATCCGGTTATTCTGCTTCAGAAGACCGGCCCTGTTTCTGCAGCGCTTGCCTGTCAGCAATTGAGATTGGTGGGAATGGGAAATCTGCTGCCAGGAACAGCGGTGGTGGCGGAGCAAGCTGAACGGCGTCAATAGGTGAAAGTGAACCTTGGAATAAGGTAATGTCACAGGAAAGTTACAATGAAATGGAAGGAGGAAAGTAAAGGAGGGCTATTGATTGTGCAAGGAAGCAAAAGCTGGGAGAACAGGCGGGTTTGAAGGAGTAAGTAGGTTTTCACCGAAAACAAATAATATTAGTTTCATGTAGTAAAGATTGATTTCTAACTGCGTTCTATTAGCAGGTACCGCAGAAAAAAAATATGAAGCGAGCTGTGCCATGACTCGCAGTTGAGCTGAGGTTACTGCAGCCACAACGCAGAGTAATAACCAGTATATGATAACGGCGCCACACATCAGCTATTGCATTGCTGTTCTGATCACAGTAAAGTCTCGCAAGGCACTGCTGGGAAAAGATGGATTTTTGGTGAAGAGGGGTCACGTCATTCTGGACAGCCTAACAAAAAAAATGAATATCTGGTCATTATCACATTGCTGTATGTGGGAGCTTGCTCTGTGCAAATTGGCTGCCGCATTACCAAAGTGATGTACCGAAGTACTTAATTTGCTGTAAACTGCTTTGGGATGTCCGATGGTGGCGAAAAGCTCTATATTAATGCAAATCTTTCTTTTCTTTGCTTCAGTGAGATCAAACTCCCCAGAGCGAGTTGCAGATCGAATTCAAGTTCCAGCAAAACTCGTTGACAGAAGGTGTAGATTGTGAAGGTTCCTTTAACCCGGAATATTTGCACTCACACTCTTCCCAAAGCGCGTGAGATTCACGTGGATTAATTCAGCAACATCTCTTCCATCTTTCCAAAAGTTTCAAAGACGGTTCAAGGCCAAAAGTCGTGTGCAAAAAAAAAGTGCTCCTTGGGAATTTGAACCCAGGAACTCTCGCATATTTGAGTTACTAAACTCGAAGCAAAAATCATACCCCAAGACCAACGAGCCTGCTGGTGGAAGCAGGCACACTCAAGAGGTATCCATAATCACACGATGTGTTGGCCATTCTTGATAACCAGAGCACTAGCGACCGAGACAGCTCTGGCTACTAAAGCGCCGCACTGCTCTACTCAGACAGTTAATGAGCTGTGAGGAAGGTAATGTATCGAGGCAGCAGATGCCCATCCAGAGCGCTGCAGCAGAGTTTTGGCATTAGTTTGGCGCGAGGCCTCAGATTTGGACAACGTATCAGCAAAGGCAGTGAGAAGACATGGAGGCAGAAAATGACGCGACAACAGCCCCGGAAGTGTCCTTTGGATTCTGTGGCTCAAGCCAGTTCTGATTGGGCAGGGGGTTTACTGTCAGTCCATTGACATCCCACCCCTCCCCCGCCCAACGTGTTTACTGGCACATTCGCACATTCAGTACTGGGCCCGGGCAGATTCAATCCTGTTTCATCCGGACTCACCTCTTACTGCTCCTGATCACCAAATCGCCAAGTCTGTAAAATTAAACCTCACAAAATCTCTCACAAAGTGCAGGAGTGGACGGGGAGGCTGTGACCGCAGGCCAAATCTCAGCCCAATTAGGGAGTGTGTCTGTCTATAAATATTAAATCAGTTCCTGTGTAGACCCAGGCAGAACCCACACAGGCCAATGGAGCTTTCTCAGACCAAGAGAGGGCCGACCCATACACAGGCACCGTCATAACCTACACAGACCCAAGCAGCTCCTCCGTAGATCCAGACAGCTCTGACACAGACCCGGACAGTTGTTGCACAGGTTCAGACAGCTGCTATACCGACCCAAACAGCTACTGCAACAGCGAGTACTGCTCCTACACGAACCAGACACGACTACATAAATACGGACACTCCTTTGCATCCCAGACAAGAGCTACAATGTCCCAGATTTTTCTTTCACAGATCCAGACAACTCCTACACAGAACCAGACAGCTCCTACACAGTCCCAGACTGCTCCAACACAGACCCACACAACTCGTGCACAGACCTAGGAAGCTTCTGCTCAGACACAGACAAAGCACCAGACAGCTCCTACACAGGCCCAGACAGCAGTTGAAATCAGTTTATTCAGCACAGAGCAGAGACGAACCTTGGTCCATTCCTGTTCTTCGGGGCTCAGTGCCACACCAGGTAAGATCAGCTAACACACCACAAGCCGCAGTATGATCCTGGCACCATCCTGCTCCGTGTTGTGATCAGTACCACACCCTGTGATATCTGCTAACACACCACAAGCCGCAGTATGATCCTGGGCCCATCCTGCTCCGTGTTGTGCTCAGTGCCACTCCCTGTGATATCTGCTAACACACCACAAGCCGCAGAATTATCCTGGGCCCATCCTGCTCTGTGTTGGGCTCAGTACCACGCCGTGTGATACCTGCTGACTCAGCATAGGCCGGGTATGAAGCCTGGGTCTTTCCTGCTTTGTATGTCTCAGTAACACACCTCGTGAGATGATGTAATATACCACAGGTCGGGAAATGATTCCTGTGCCCATCCTGCTGTGTGTGGCTCTGTATCACACCATCAGCTAATGGAGAACAGGCCAGTATTGGAACCTCGGCCATCCCTTCTATCTTTGGAGCCCAGGATCACACTGAGTGAGATAATCGATTTCAGCAGAGAGCAGGAGTGAAGCCTGGGAATGTCCTGTTCGCTGGATCTCAGTATCACACCGGGTGAGATCAGTTATCTGAGCACAGACCGAGGATAGATCCTGGGCTCTTCTTGGTTTGTTTGTGGATCTTCTCGTACCGAGTGAGATGAGCTAACATAGATATGGTCTGAGATGGCGCCTGGGCCATTCATGCTCTATGGGGCTCAGTTAACACAAAGGCGGAGTTCAAGGCCCAGGTTGTGCGGTTAATGTTTTAACATTTTAGGATGACTTTACAGGTGATCTGCAGCTCTGAATTCCTCGGCAGAGAGTTCTAGGAGTGTTTGATCTAAAGGAGATTCAACAGCAGTATCAGAAAATCTCTCCCTGATCTGTGACTCTATCTCCCTCCAACATCTCGCTGCTACAGTATTTTCTTACTCGTTTCTGGGATGTGGGCATCACTGGCAAGGCCAGCATTTATTGGCCATCCCCAGTTGCGCTCGAGAAGGTGGTGGTGAACTGCATTCTTGAACCGCTGCAGTCCGTGTGGTGAAGGTACTCCCGCATTGTTGTTAGGGAAGGAGTAACAGGATTTTGGCCCAGCAACACTGAAGGAAGGGCGATATGTTTCCCATCAGGTTAGTTAGCGATTTGGAGGAGAACTTGAATGTGGTCAGTCTGCCTGCTGCCCTTGTCCTTCTAGGTGGAAGAGGTCGCGGGTTTGGTAGGTGCTGCCGAAGAAGCCCTGGCGAGTTGCTGCAGAGCATCTTGTAGATGGTACTCCCTGCAGCCACGCCGGTGGTGGAGGGAGTGAATGTTTAAGGTGGTGGATGGGTTGTGAATCAAGTGGGCTGTTTTTTCCTGGATGTTTTCGAGATTCTTGAGCGTTGTTGGAGCTGAACTCATCCAGGCAAGTGGAGGTTATTGCATCACAGTCCTGATATATGCCTTATGGTATAATTAAGTTTAGTGTTTAATTAATAAATCAGATCTATGGCAATGAAGCATAAATAAACTAAATAAAGGATACTAACATTAAAATATTCTGAAATTTCATTAAATTAAAACCTGACAGGTATAAATAATAAATAAGGGTTAAGTAAATAATTAAATGGTTCAGGTTATAAAAAAATAAACAAGGAGCAGAGCAGAGTAAAAGAGCGGGAAGCAGAGCAGTTTAAAAAGGAGCAGCAAATTTCATTTTAATTAAAATAATGAAATAAATAGAACAAGGTTCTTTAGACAGTTTGAGGAGCTAGGATCCAAATTAAAAACCAGAACCTCAAAGGTAATAATCTCTGAATTGTTACCTGAGCCATGTGCAAATTGGCGTAGTGGCAAGCAGATTAGAGGTTTAAATGCGTGGCAGAAAGAATGGTGTGGGGTGCTACAGTTTCGCTTCATGGGGCACTAACACCAGTCCTGGGGAAAAAGGGCGCTGTTCAGTTGGGACAAGCCACACATAAACCGGGCTGGGAGCAGTGTCCTGGTGAACCGAATAACTGAGGTGGGACTCAGGGCTTTAAACTAATGAAGGGTGGAGGAGGGGGAGGATTCAGGAAAGGTAAATCATTCAAAAGGAGTAAGAGAAATGGACGGGAATGTGGAGCGGAGTAGCGATTTGGGCAAAAATAAGCACAGTGGGTCAGGAAGGGACAGCGACTTAAGGAACATAATATGGTATTAGAGACTTAGGTGGCTTCAGGGAAAAACAGAAATGTCTTTAAAGTTGAAGACACTATAATTAATGCGTAAAGCATTTGTAACAAAATAGATGAACTAATAGCACGGATAGAAAAAAGCGGATTTGATCTAATCGCCATTATGTAGACCATCAAGATTTTGAGGGTGATCATTTAGCAAAAAGAGCCCTTAATTATGAAACTTATTTGTTGCACCAACTTTGAGCAGCCCGTCCTTCAAACACTGCGCTGATATAATCCAAGGATCTGATGCTGTGAAAACTCCGTGACCCGGTGGAGGGTCGCACACGCAGTCTTTTTATCTGGAGTCAGACTCGCTAATGTTGCACCAGGAGGCCCACCGCCAGGACCTGACACCGGATCTATATGCGTGAGATCGGTGGGACCACCGCCCGGGCTCTCTGAGTGTGAGAGTCGGTAGCAGCAGCAGCCAGACCACCTCAACAACAGCGCAGGATCCCCACGCTCTAATCCAGCTGCTGCCGGTGGGGAGCTGCCGGTCTGGGCCTGAGCAGTGTCTGGGAGCCGCCTGCCCGTATCTCTTTATTGAACGTGTCTGACCCCGGTGTAACTCAAACACAGTCTCAGGAATCAACCCAGACAGAATCACTTCTATAAACTTGTTTAGATTCAGTCAATTTGAATTTAATTCAATCCGCATCAGACCGCCGCTCTGTCAGTTCAGTACTTTATTTAAACTAATACTTGGAGTTCTGTTTAACTTGGTGCCGACTGTTTAAGTATTTCTCAGTCCCACTACTCATATTAATGACATGTTTTGCTACTAACTGTTGCTTGAGACAAAGTGCCCGGTAATTAGGGAATTTCTCTTGGAGTCTGGGTAACGGACTCAGGTTCGGCTCAACCCAAAAATCCAAAAAGTTATTGTCACTGCTGCTGTACAGGATTAAAGGAAGAGACCGAACCAGAAGTGGTTTAAATTATTAATCACAGATCAGGGTAAAAGGGAAAGGATACAGTCTGCTTCTATGCACGGCTGGCTCACAGCCAGCTCCACTGTCTGTCTGTCTCTTTGTATCCCGCTCTATCGGTCTGATTAAGTGTCTATCTTATTCTCCAAATCTTCGAGTGCAGACATCCCGACCCGACTGACTGACTAACCACATTGACTCAGTGCCTGCCTATCAGTGGAGAGTATTCCATCAAACTCCTTACTTGTGCCTTGTAGATGGTGGAATGGCTATGGGGAGTCAGGCGGTGAGACACTCGCCGCAGAATACCTATCCTCTGACCTGCTCTTGGTGCCACAGTATTGGTGTGGCTTGTCCAGTTAATTTTCTGGGCAAAGGTGACCCTCAGGGTGTTGATACTGGGGGATTCGGCGATGGTAATGCCGTTCAATGTCAAGTGGTTGTGCTTAGACTCTCGCTTGTTGGCGATAGTCATTGCCTGGCACTTGTGTGGCCCGAATGTTACCTGTCACTTATTAGCTCAAGCCTGAATGTCGTCCAGGTCTTACTGCATGCGGGCATAGAATGCTTCATTTTATGAGGAGCTATGAATGGCACTGAGCACTGTGCAGTCATCAGGGAACATTCCAATTTCTGACCTTGTGTTGGAGGGAAGGTCATTGATGAAGCAGCTGAAGAGGATTGGCCTAGGACACTGCCCTGAGGAACTCCTGCAGCAATGTCCTGGGGTTGTGATGATTGACATTCAATTACCACAACCAACTTCCTTTGTGCTAGGTATGACTCCAGCCAGTGGAGAGATACTCAAGGGTTTTGGTGTTCTAATTAATAAGGTGCTTTAAGTTTGTGGGTTGGGGACATGTTGTAGGTCAGGGCTCGTTGTTTTGGGGGCTGGACGGTGAAGGTTTGCAGCAAAACTTCAACTGGTTGATTAATGTCCTTCAGGAAGGAAAACTGCCGTCCTGACTCTTCCTGTTACACAAGTGACACCATTTACAACCCACTTTCCCTCGGAGCTGGATTGGTGAACCGCTCTCCAGAAGGAAACTCATCAGCTGCTCAGGCCAACTCTTGGACAACAAATTAAAAAGATCGTTCAATTAAAATCAGTCTGCTGGGCGCTGAGACAGGTTTCACACTGGATACATGCAACCAGCTGACAGACAGCGAGTCACTGACAGGAGTGATGGGCAGCAGAGCACCGCCTCCCACAGCTGATCAGCCACCCTGTCATACCCGTTCAGGAAGAGAGCTTGAAACAGCAGCGCTGGGAGCAGGATTCGCATCTGCGCAGAAACATCCCGCTCGATTTCATGTCCAACGCCTTAAACACTCGGCGATCGGAGCTGCAAGCGACCGGTGCTGCGGCTGTAGATCAGATTGGGTCGGTCATCAGAGGAGCCCTGTCAGACTGCATGTCCTTTCAGACAGGCTTTGTACTGCATACCTGCAGCGTGGGCCTGTGTGGGCATTGCCTGGTTTAGGTAAAGCTTTCTGCTGCCGTGTTAGACCCGGGTTCGATTCCAGCCAATACAGAACCTTTACATTTTGCTTTCTGCACCCCTGAGATCGGCTGAATTGGGATAAACTTATTGGGATACATTATCGTCCTAATTAACTGTCTGAGTGGAGCAGTGCGGCGCTTTAGAAGACAGGTATAAAAGGCAAAGTTGTTTTGCTCTCACGTGCTCTGCTCTGCTCGCAATTGCATTCGACCTTGAACCCGCTCTGGACATTAATCTCACTGAAGCAGAGTGTGACCGCCGTGTGTCTGTCAGCGGGTAGGTGACGAGGTTGGTGTTGTTTTGGGTCGCTTTTAATCGAGGCTGGGACACGATGAAAGGGGGAGGCTTGCTACGAGGTTTAGAATATATTGTCAGTCGGGAGCAGGACCAATTGAAAGGAACCAAATACAGAAAATCCAGCCAGCGGATTTGAGAATCTTTCGCTCCGCTTTGGGAACGTGAATCAGAGCAGAATGAAGGGCGAACTGTCCGACTGCCCAGAAGCGATCAAGGCACAGCTCGGTTGGCGCGTTCCCCTGGTTTATGACGCTAGAACATTCCTCACACAGAAATTATTCAACCCAGTGGAAAAAATTATAACAGCCGATAATTTATTCTATTGATTGAAGGAAAGCCTGGCGTGGTTACCGAGTGACGGTGGAAAGCTTATTAACTTTTGTTCCATTTATCCAAAGTGTGATGAACTTCAATCTTTTCTCATTTTATAGACTGTATTGGAAGAGTCTCGGTAAAAATGTTCAGTGTTTTTCAGAGCGGGTTGTGGGTGAGCAGCTAGTGAGTGTAAAAGGCTCAGGGCTGGATGCAGGAAGCTCCCTGTCAGTCTCTCTCTCTCTCTCTCTCTCTCTCTCTCTCTCTCTCTCTCTCTGATGGGGAGAGTTGATTAACAGCTAGAGGCTGTTGGTGGTTTGACTCATAGAATCATAGAAAGTTACAGCACGGAAGGAGGCCATTTCGGCCCATCATGTCCACGCCGGACAACAAAGAGCTATCCAGCCTCATCCCACTTCCCAGCTTTCGGTCCGTAGCCCTGCAGGTTACAGTATCCCAAGTGCACATCCAAGTACTTTTTAAATGTAGTTAGGGTTCCTGCCTCTACAACCCTTTCAGGCAGTGAGTTCCAGACCCCCACAACCCTCTGGGTGCAGAAATTTCCCCTCAAATCCCCTCTAAACCTTCCACCAACTTTTTACATCAGTGACCCCTGGTTTTTGCCCCATTTGCTAAGGGAAATCGGTCATTTCTATCCACTATATCTATGCCCCTCGTAATTGTACACACCCCAATAAGGTCTCCCCTCCGCCTCCTCTGTTCCAAGGAAAACAGACCCAGCCTATTCAGTCTTTCCTCATAGCTAATGGCCCAGAAATTCGGATCGGAAGCTTGCCGCGGGGGCAAGCCCCCGACCTGCACTTACCTACCGCGCCGGCCGTTGAGCTGTGGGCCCGCATAGGATTCCGATCCTGGGCCTCCTCCAACTGCCGGTACGCAGGGCTTGCATATCCCAGGGGCGCAGTTAGTTCCATGCGTTCTCTGGGATCAAATGGGCCGTGGAGAGACAATGGTAGCAGGGAATGCTTCATTCTTAAGTTTGACTGTCAAACCTATGAATACTATAAGCTCCAAAACATCACTAAATCTTCAAATACATTTTAAAATAATCATATTTTTAAAATGAACTATAAATTACATGAAATAATTATTTTAAACAATATTTTACATGTTTGAAAAAAGTTATTTTATTTTCTAACGGGGCTAAAAATAAACTTACCTTTCTTTAAAGTATTTAAAAATAATAAACCTGTGGAAAAAATGTTTTAATTTTAATTAATTCACCACTTACATTGTAAAAAGCAGGCCTTGCGCGTGCTTTTTACATGTCTAACTTCTGGAGATTTAGCTTCCCGGGAAAACCTGCAACAAAAATGTAAGTTCAATGCGCACGTGCAGACTCTCCTGCGCACGCATTCCATCTCTTAACCCCTTCTTTCAGGGGAACGGATGTGCCTGTTTCCCACGCATGCGCAGTGCATGTATGAAACTGGCACTTCCATTGGGCTTACGGGTGAGTACCCCATGTGTACTCACGCGTGGAGACCCGAATTTCTGGGCCAATATTCTCTACTCCCGGCAACATCCTTGAAAATCTCCTCTGTACCCTCTCTAATGCAATCACATCTTTTCTGTAATGTGGTGACCAGAACTGCACGCAGTACCCTAACTGAGGCCTAACTAGTGTTTTCTACAGTTGAAGCATAACCCCCCTGCTCTTGTATTCTATGCCACGGCTAATAAAGGCAAGCATTCCGTATGCCTCCTTAACCACCTTATCTACATGGCCTGCTAACTTCAGGGATATGTGGACATGCACTCCAAGGTCCCTTTATTCCTCTACGCTACTCAGTGTCCCACCATTTAATGTGTATTCCCTTTCCTTGTTAGACCTCCCCAAATGCATTACCTCACACTTCTCCGGATTTAATTCCATTTCCCACTGGTCTGTCCACCTGACCAACTTATTGATATCTACCTGCAGCCTACAGCTTCCTTCTTCAGCATCAACCACACAGCCGATTTTAGTATCATCTGCAAACTTCTTATTCATACCCCGGTTATTCAAGTTTAGATCGTTGATATATACCACAAAAAGCTAGGGACCTAGTACTGAACCCTGCAGAACCCCAGTGGAAATACCCTTCCAGTCACAAAAACACCCATCAACCATCACCCTCGGCTCCCTGCCTCCGTGCCAGCTTTGAATCCAACTTGACGCTTTTCCCTGGATCCCATGGGTTTTAACTTCGTGACCAGTCTGCCATGTGGACGCTTATCAAAAGCCTTGCTAAAGTCCATATACACTACATCAAATGTACTACCCTCAACTACCCTCCTTGTTACCTCCTTAAAAAAATCAATCAAATTTGTCAGACAGGACCTTTCCTTTACAAATCTACGCTGACTATCCTTGCTTAATCCATGTCTTACTAAATGAAGATTTATCCTGTCCTTCAGAATTCTTTCCAATAAGTTTCCCACCACCGAGGTTAGGCTGACTGGCCTGTAATTACTCGACCTATCCTTTTCTCCCTTTTTCAACAAGGGTACCACATTAGCAGTCCTCCAGTCCTCTGGCACCACACCTGAAGCCAGAGAGGATTGAAAAATGAAGATCAGGTCCTCTGTAATTTCCTCTTTTGCTTCGCTTAATAGCCTGGGATACATTTCATCCGGGCCTGGGGATTTATCCACTTTAAAAGCTGCTAAACCCCTTTATACTTTCTCTCTCACTATGCTTATTTCATCTAATATTTCACACTCCCCCCCCATAGCAATGACTGCCTCGCCCCTCTCCTTTGTGAAAACAGACACAAAGTATTAATTAAGAACCCTACCGACGTCTTCCACCTCCACACAGAGATTGCCCTCATGATCTCTAATAGGCCTTACACTTTCCTTAGTTATCCTGTTACTCTTAATATATTTATAAAACATCTTTGGGTTTTCCTTGGTTTTACTTGCCAAGAATTTTTCATGCTCTCTCTTTGCTTTCCTAAAATCCTTTTTAATTGCACCCCTGCACTGTACTCCTCTAATGATTCTGGAGTATTTAGCTCTCTGTATCTGTCATACATCACACGTTTTTTCTTTATCCTACCCTGTATGCCTCTAGACATCCAAGGAGCTCTACATTTGTTAGTCTCACCTTTTTCCTTTAAGGGCACATATTTGGTCTGAACCCTCTGGATCTCCTCCTTGAATGCCTCCCGCTGCTCTGACACTGATTTAATTTAATGAAACTGATTCACCTTAATGCAGGAAGTTCCCTCTAAACCCTATTATGATTGGCAGCTGCAATCCACTTGTTTATCCAGACAAAAACATGAGCAAAAGTTAATTAGTCCCTGATCATTCTGGGTCTGTTTAAAAGGAAAACGATTTCAGATATGACGGCCGAGTGGTTAAGATGTTGGATTCAAAAGTCACAGGGTTTCTTTAGCTGAGGGTCGAACCCTGCTCGCGGCAGATCTGTTCAGAAGTTCTAAATCTGCTTTTTGTTCTTTAATCCTCTTTTTTCTCAGAGCGCTGACCCTGAAATTGCTCAGCCTTCTCTCCACTGCTATTTCTCAAACTGGTAGCTCCCGCCTAACCGAGTGGAGAAGGCGACTGATCTTCCGATACCAAGTGTATAGATTTTAGGCTCGAATCCATCCGTGGCCGTTTTGCACGGGCGATAGCTGTTCCCAAAATTTTCCAATCTGTGTCACACCTGGACATTCCTCCCCCAGAGTCCTCAGTCTCCCGGCATCTCTGTATCCAGTGGCAGGAGCTGCTCTTCTATTGAAGTTTGCTGACAGAAACTGAATCTACATTTCCAACATTGTCGATATTCCCAGTCCCTCAAAGAACGAAGCCAAACAGAAGGTGGGAATTACTTAGAATGACGCTGATTTTTACAAAACACAAACAGACCATTGGGCTCAACTGGTGTGTGTCGGTGTTTCATGATCCACACACGCCGCCTCCCGAGCTGCTTCATCTCCTCCGATCAGCAGAAACTTCTGTTCCTGTCTCCCTCCTGTGTGTATCCAGCTTCCCGTGAAATGCATCTATTCATCTTAAACGCACCACGTGGCCGCCAGTTCCATATTGTATCCAGTCTCTGAGTAAAGAAGATTGTCCTGAATTTCCTATTGGATTTATCAGTGACTATCGTGTATTGATGACCCCTAGTTTTGGACAGCCCACAATTGGAAGTATCTGATATACTTCAGCCCTTCCAAAACCGGAGCTCCAGGTGCCGACCATTTCCCCTCTACACTGCCTGTAAGCAGAAAAGTTCAGCCCCTTCTGGGGAGGGCTCATGCTGTCCTGACAAGAAATGGGGAAGTTTACATGTGTTGTGCGTTGGTTGAAGCGGTGCTTTACTTGGTTAAACTGCAGTTCTGTCCCTACAGGTACTCGGTGTCCCCAAGCCTTGAGTCTTCCCGACCTGTATCACATATCTCTAGACTTAGTGTTGAAGTGTTTATAACCCTACTGGGAGCAGAGACAGAAGCAGAGAGAGAGACCGAGAGTTAGAGAAAGGCAGAGAGACACAGCAAGGCACAGACAGAGAGAGAGAGAGAGAGAAAAAGATATTGAGAGTGAGACAAAGCGATAGGCAGAAATATTGAGAGAGAAAGAGAGAGTGACAAGAAGAGCGGCAGAGAGATTGAGAGATAAATCTGTATTTGACGAACAATGACTATCCCTGTAACGAGTAATGTAAAAGTCTAGGCTGCCATCGGCTCTGTGGCGCAATGGATAGCGCATTGGACTTCTAATTAATGTTTCGAGAAAGTCATTCAACGGTTGTGGGTTCGAGTTCTTCCAAAGTCGTTATTTAGCCACGTCCTGATGATGAAATTTTGCAGCAAAGCCACAACTGGTTCATTGATGCCCTGCAGAGCATGGGAGTGGCTAATGAGGTCACCTGAATTGTGACTGAAGAACAGGCCAGCTTCAATCTGCGCACCTACTTGAAATATTTTATTCATTCCATTGTACTTTTCTGAATTTCTTCCATTGCCGCCTCAGTCATTATTTCTTTTTACCATTTTCTGCTAGTGTTATAGATTAGATCAACAGTGGCCGTTCAAGGAAGGGTACGAAGTCCATCAGGTGAAAAAAAGAGAGAAAAAATGATCAGTTAGGGAGAGATAGAGAGATACATGGAAAGACGATGAAGGGTTTATGGGTCAACACAGTGCGGAGTTTAAGGTGGAGCTTGGAAGAGATTCCTCCCGTCTCCAGAATTCCACTAACTATTCCAGGACTTGACCACCAAAATCTAGGCTGACAGTTCAGTGCAATACTTAGGGAGCGCTGCACTATCGGAGATGCCGTCTTTTGAATGACAATATAAACCGAGGCCCTGTCTGGCCACTCAGGTGGACAGGAAACACGATTTCAACGAAGAGCAGGGTAGTTAGCCCCGCTGTTCTGGCTAATATTTGTCACTCAATCAAAAAACAGGATATCTGTTCATATCTGTTTGTGGGAGCTTGCTGTGCGCAATTTGACTGCCGCGTGTCCTACATCACAACAGTGACTACACTTCAAAAGTACTTCATTGGCCGTAAAGCTTTTGGGACATCCTAGATAAATGCAAGAACTTTTTCTTTTTATCTTGTATACCCGGAACCAATAAACTTAGAAGTGAAATGGTATTTGTAGAAAGGGTTGTGAGACTGTGGAATGCACTGGCCCAGAGTAGCAGATTTAAAACAAGGTTTAAAAACCGGAAGCGTGTGGGAGGAAGGGGAGGGAGAGGCAAGAGAGCCACAGATAAGATCACCTTCGAACACATTGGCCCCGACTCTGCTTTAAATCTCCCCACTGCATTTTAAACACATTTATTGTCATATTGATATATTGAAGCATTTGAGTAATACAGCAGATTTAACGCTGCCTCTGGGTGGATATATTTAAACTTTCAGCAGCCAGTGAACAGGGAGCAGATGCTGAGGCTGATTCTTCCCACGGCACCTTCCCGCACAAGCGCAGGAGATGTAGCACCTGCCCTTTGACCTCCTCCCTTCCCACCGTCCACGGACCCAAACACTCGCTCCAGGTGAAACAGCGAAGTCCTTGTACTTCTTTCAATGTAGTAATCTGTATTCGCTTCTCACACTGCGGTCTCCCCTACATTCGGGGGACCAAACGCAGATTGGGTGATCACTTTGTGGAACAGCTTCATCCAGACCACAAGCGTGATTCTGAGCTTCTGTCCGCGGCCTCCTACATTTTTCTAATAAAGCTCAACGGAAGCTCGAGCAACAGCACCTCATCTTATCATCCGGAATCAATTTCAGTTCATCAATTTCAGTTCATCAATTTCAGTTCATATCCTCTGTTCCCATTTTGTGGACAGCAGCTGTTGGTAATGATTCTGCTGTTGCCATTTACACCTCCTCTGGAACCATCTTTTGTTTCTTTGCTTCTCCCAATATCACCCGTATAGCCTTGCACCATCACCACTTTTGTCATTTAATCTTTCCTGCCTCCAACCTATCACAGAACTTCCCCTTGTTCTTTCCTCCGCTTCACCTTTACCTGCCATTTTACTTGCTTAAAACCTGTTATATTTCTAACTTGTTCCAGTTCTGATGAAAGATCATCGATCTGCAATGATAACTCTGTGTTTCTCTCCACAAATGCTGCCCGACCTGCTGAGTGTTTCAAACAGTTTCTACTTTTATTGCAATATTCCTGCTGTTTATATTCATTATCCTGCAGCGTATTCGTACTGTTCTCAACATCTTCTATTACAGTTGAATATCCGAGGCGTAACATTATTGTAATGACTGATGTGATTCTTTTAGACTTGTGGTTACACGACAAATTGAATATCACAAAACTAGCGCAATACTGATTGCGGAGGTAAAACACACGGTGCAGGGTCAGTGATTGGAGAATTTGCGGTCATGCAGATCTAAATGTATCGACTGGATTCTTGTACCAATGACTATTGATACGAATGGGATATGTGACCCCCATCTCTGGTGGGCCTGTCCTGCCGCTGGGACAGGACATACCCAGGGATGGTGATGGAGGAATCTGGGACGTTGGCTGAAAGTTGTGATTCTTTGAGTAGGACTCTTTGAGTATGACTATGTCAGGTTGTTGCTTGGCTGCTCTGTGGGCAGCTCTCCCACTTTGAGCACAAGCAAGTGAGCAGGACTTTGCCGGGTCGATTGGGTGAGGTTTTGGACCACACCTAGAGCACTGTGAGCAGCTCTGAGATACCACACCTTAGTAACCATATGCAGGATAAGGTGTACCTGTAGGTTTTAGTAAACATTATTATTAACTATAATATGTGAAATTGTATGTTAAAAGCCTAAACGTCTGTATAAAATGGCGAATGGCTGAGAGAAAAGCAGGATGGAAAATTGTGCAAACCTGGCTGAATCTGCTGTGTTTTCAATTACTGAAGTAACGGAATGTAGTGCTAAGTTTATGGAGACTGGTGGGGACGAGGAATTCAGTGATATTATGTTTAAAGAGACAAGAACTAGAGAAAGAGATACGAGTTGGAGACATCCTTCATTGGTAATGCTATAGGATGGATGGACTGTTTAGAAAACTTTTTAAGAAATGTTCTCTGAAAAGTGAACATCGAAGATAAGGGTACTTTGTTGTGCACAGAAAGTGACCTAGTGGGATTAACAAGGTCATAAGATGGCTAACGAGGGAAGCAATAATTTTACAAGGTGTCAGAGTGTTAATTACTACCCCGTAGGCAAAACGTGAGGCAAAAGGGTATAAAGATGCAGGTTTTGAACACAGACAGTAGCGAGTACCGCATAACCAGAGATTCATAGGAGCTACAGTCAACAGAACACAGTAAGAACCCAAAGAAGCGAGCTTCAGTCAACAGAACACAGCGAGATACATCAGGAGACTGCGCCACAGTCACTCGGGAGGAACACCAGGGTTCAACGAACAGACTGTGACTATCTTCTTGTTCACTATTACTTCTTTCTACTGGATGTTTAATGCTTAATAACCCTGTTTAATTTACACAATATACCTGTACCCAGAGTGGTTTGTGTAGTCACGGACAAATTATTATAAGAGCTTTTGAAAGCTACACTTATATTGGCCTTGGAGGGAGTGCAATGTAGGTTTAGCAGAATTAAAACCGGACTCCAAGGGTTAAATTAGGAGGAGAGATTACACGAATTACGGTTGTATTCCAGATAATTTAAAGGTTAAGGCGAGATTTGACCGAAGTTTTCAAGATATTAAGGGGAACAGATAGGATAGATAGAGAGAAACTATTTCCACTTGTTGGGGAGTCCAGGACTAGGGGGTATAATCTAACGATTAGGGCCAGGTCTTTCAGGAGTGAAATTAGGAAACACTTCTACACGCAATGGGTGGTAGAAGGTTGGAACTCTATTCCAAAAACGACAATTGATGCTGGATCAAATGTTAATTTTACATCTGAGATTGATAGATTTTTGTTCACCAATGGTATTAAGGGATATGGGCCAAAGGCGGGTATATGGAGTTAGGGCGCAGATCAGCCATGCTCCCATTGAATGGCGGAACAGGCTGGAGGGGTTAAATGGCCCACTCCTGTTCCTATGTTCCTATGTTGTATAAAGTTCTGCTTAGACCACATCTGGAGTACTGCATCCAGTTCCGGGTACCGCACCTCAGGAATGATATATTGGCGTTGGAGCGGGTGCAACGCAGATTGACCAGAATGATACTGGGGCTAAACGGGTTAGATTATCAAGAACAGCTGCACAGACTAGGCTTTTATTCTGTTGGGTATAGAAGATAAATATGTTATATAATTAAGATAGTTAGGTTACTGTCCGTTACTGTCTGTAACACACTTACCTGTTAATTGTTTCCAGATATTGTCGCTCATTTTCACCATTGGAAGTGCTGCAGTCTGCTGACAACAGGCGTTTAAACTGAGCAAGATTTCAGCCCTGGCGGCGAATGCTGCTCCTGATGGATTTCTCTGTCTCCAGGCGCTGGCGGGGATTGGAAAGCTCTTGCGTCACACTAAGTAAAGCTAGAAGTCATCAATATAAGATAATCACTAATAAATCCAATAGGGAGTTCAGGAGATAGTTATTTATTCAAAGCACGCACTACCATAAGGAATGGTTGAGGTAAATAGCATTGATGCATTTCAGGGGGGGTTAGGTAATACATGAGGGAGACAGCAATAGAAGGATATGCTGAAAGTTTGATGATGTGGGCTGGGAGAAGGCTCGTGTGCAGCATAAACGCCAGCAGAGACCAGTTGTGCCGAATGGCCTTTTCTGGTGCTGTACATTCGATGTAAAGTGCCTGAAAGGTTCATAGATCCACACCTGTTTTAGGCTCCAGATTTTAATGCAATAATTTTCGTGAAGCCTCTTAATAGCCTCGCGTCCTTGTCTCTCGCCACCTCTGTCAAACTCCCTGCAGAAACAATTCTGCCCGAGCCGTCATCGCGGGATTTTTTCATTTTGTGGTTTTGAAACAGGACAGGGACTCAAATCTGTTTCCTTCTTTGACCCTGTGATTCGCTAATCTGCGGGTATGACAGAGAGAGAGAGAGAGAGAGAGAGCGAGAGGGACAAAGGGAGAGTCAGAGAGAGGGAAGGAGGAAAAGGGAGAGACAGAGAGAGGGAGCGAGCGAGAGGGACAGACCGGGACAGAGATATAGACATCCTTGTCAACCTATTTAATTGTTATCCCCAGCATGTTGTAATGATCATCAATGGAAGGACGTGTATTTTATCGCTTTGCCCGACTTCAGAACGTCCCAAAGTCCTTTACCGCCAATTGTGTTAGAACTTGGTTTTCCCGCGATGGACTTGGGAAACTACAGCAAATTCGCAACAGCTTCTTCCTCTCTTTTCCTCTCTCTCTCTCTCTCTCTCTCTATTTCTCTCTCTCTATTTCTCTCTCCCTCTCTCTCGCTGTCTCTGTCTGTTTGTTTCTCTCTCTTTCTCTCTCTGAATCTCTATCAGACGGTGTCCCTCCTTCTTTATAACTGAACAGCGACATGCAATCGCAGCCTGTCCCGGGGTGAGTTACTATGCGGAATCATTGGGAGCACAGCCTCCCTGTAAGGTCTCCTCCTTAGCTGGGTTCCCCGGAGAGAGAGGCAGATGTGCGCAATGTGAAAACGGTGAATAAAAGCATCTTCATTCGTAGTTATTTCTAACATTTTATAATGTTCTATTTGAGGTGCTGTGCACTCCAATGATTCGCTGTCTCTGCGCCTGTTTCTTCATTTCTCTCTCTCCCTCTCAATCACTCTCTGTCTGTTCCTCTTTTTCTGTCTCTCTCTCTGTCTGTATTTCTGCCTCGTATTCTGTTTCTCTCCCTGCTGTCTCGCTCTCTCTCGGTCACTATTTTTCTCTCTGACTCAGATTCAAACCCTGTCTGTGTGCCTGTCTCTCCATCTCTATTTCTCTATCTATCTAACTCTGCGTGTGTGTGTGTAGCTGTGTTTGGATTTGTGTGTGTGGATCTCTGTACACATGAACAGGAGTAGACCATTCAGCCCCTCGAACATGTTCCGCCATTCAATTCGGTCATGGCTGATCTGTGTCTTTACTCCATTGTTGCCGTAACCTTTAATAACCTTGCCTAACAACAATCTATCGATCTCAGTTTTGAAATTTATCTGCTTTCGCTTCTCACTCTCTCTGTTTGAATTGCTCTGCAGGTCAGGAAGCTTGTGCAGGGAGAGGTTTTAGATGCTCAGACTGGAAGGAAGTTTAGAGTGGTGTTCCCAGGGATCGATAGTAGGACCGCTGCTTTGTTTGATGAAGATTAAGTACCTGAACTTGTGTATAGAGGGCATAATTTCAAAGTTTGCAGATAATACGAAAGACGGTAATGTAGTAAAAAGTGAGGAGGATAGTAACAGACTACAGGAGTGCATATACAGGCTGGTTAAATGGGCAGACACATGACAGATGAAATTTAACGCAGAGAAGTGTGAAGTGATATATTTTCGTAGGCTGAACGAGAAAGGCAAAAAGGTGCAATTTTAACGTGAACAATTATTTACTTGAATCGACTCCCTCTGGAGATCACTGGCCCCAATCTGGTCAGTAAGCTCTCTCCTGCAGTTGATTAACCGCCTCTAAATGGTACAATTTTAATGTGGTTGCAGGAACAGGGAGACATGCGGTGTGCTGTCAGGACAGGTTGAGAAGGCTGTTAAAAAAGCAGATAGGATCCTTGGCTTTATTACTAGAGTTCAAAAGCAAGGAAGTTATGCTGGAACTTTAAAGGCACTGGTGAGGCCTCAGCTGGAGTATTATCTTCAATTCTGGGCACCAGGCTTTAGAAAGAAAGTCAAGGCCTTGTAGAGAGTGCAGAATAGATTTACTAGAATGGTACCAGGGGTGAGGGATTTTCTTTATGTGAAGAGACTGGAGAAGGTGGGATTTTTCTCTTTAGAGCAGAGAATGCCAAGAAGAGATTTGATAGAAATGTTCAAAATTATGAATGATTTTGATTGAGTTCATCAGTAGAAAACTTTTTAAAAAACACATTAAAGGTGATGAAATCTCTCGAGGCACGGACAGGGGTTGAACCCTTGATCTTCTTGAACGCTGAACGCTGAACCGTTTCAATTAGAGTGGTGAGCCTGTGGAATTCCCTGCCACAGAGGGCTGTGAAGGCTAATTCAATAAATATTTTCAAGAGAGAATTGGATATATTTCTGAAGGCTAAGGGGATTAAGGGTTACGGAGAAAAGGCGGGGACGGGGTACTGAACTGGTAAGATCAGCTATGATCTCAGACGAAGATCAGCCATGATCTCATTGAATGGCGGAGCAGGCTCGAAGTGCCGAATGGCCTACTCCTGTTCCTATCTCTATGTTTCTATGTTTCTAAATGGCACAGGCACAAATACACAAAAATAAAGCGTGCTTGTGCAGCAGGCAACTGACCAGCCTCATTTACACGAATACTTTTATAAAACCTTTCACAGAAACATAGAATCATACATCACAGAAGGCCATTTGGCCCATCGTGCTCTTGAAAGCGCTATCCAATTAGTCCCAGCTCTTTCCCGATACCCTGCAAACATTTCCTCTTCAAGTATTTATCCAATTCCCTTTTCAAAGTAACTATTGAATCTGCTTCCACCACCCTTTCAAGCAGAGCATTACAGATCATAACAACTCACAACGTCAAAAAATATCTCCTCATCTCCCCTCTGGTTCTTTTGCCAATTACCTTCAATATGTGTTATCTGTTGTCCTCTGGATGTTGCCAGGACAGGAGAATTTTGGCTATGAGGAAAGATTGGATAAGCTGGGGTTGTTTTCTTTGGAAGAGAGGAAGCTGATGGGAAACTTAATTAGGAGGGGCCGAGATAGAGTGGATAGGAAGGACATATTTCCCTCAGCAGAGAGGTAAATAACCAGGGGGCTATAGATTTAAAGTAATTTGTAGAAGGATGATCTGTGGCGCCATGATCGTATAGTGGTCAGTACTCTGTGTTGTGTTTGCAGCAACCTCGGTTGGAATCCGAGTCACGGCACAACTTGCTTTACATCTTCTGTCGCTTGCAGTACCTGCTAATAAAACTCAGAGAATCATCACTATTTATTAAAAGAAGAAACCTGTCTTGTTGGTGGTGAAAACCTATTTACTCCTTCAAAACCCCACGCTCTCACATGCCTGTGCCTTATTCTCCATGATTCACCTCTTCCAACTTTTTCTTCTTTCCAAAACCACTAGCCCTTCTTCACTTTCCTCCTTTCATTTCATTGTCACTTTCCTGCGGTTTTCCTTTAATCTGACATTCACTTTTACCTACTTAGTGTCAGCTTTGGCTCAGTGAGAAGCACACTGGCCTCTGAGGCAGGAGGCGGTGGGTACACGATTCCTCCTGCAGGGACGAGAGCATATAAATCCAGGCTGCCCCTCCAGTGCAGTACTGAGCGAGTGCTGCACTGTCGGAGGTGCCGTCTTTTGAATCTGACGTTAAATCGAGGCCCTGTCTGCTCTCTCAGGTGGACGTACAATTACCATGGCAGTATTACGAAGAAGAGCAGGGGAGTTATCCCCGGTGTCCTGGCCAATATTTATCCCTCAATCAACATAACAAAAACAGATTATCTGGTCATTATCACATTACTGTTTGTGGGAGCTTGCTGTGCATAAATTGGCTGCCGTGTTTCCCACATTGCAACAGTGACTACACTCCAAAAGTTCTTCATTGGCTGTATAGCGCTTTGAGACATCCAGTGGTCGTGAAAGGCGCTATATAAATGTAAGTCTTTATTTTACTTACGCTGTTAAAAAAATTCTGCTACTCTCACTGTTCCTGAGGGCATATGTCCCATTCGCACCAATGTACATTAGTGCCTTGAAACCACTCGATAGATTTAGATCTGGGGGACCGCTCGACAAACAAGCAATGTGAAAGCTGGGCCGGCCTTTGGAAGGAGAGCGGTCCGATTGTTCACGACATTTCCTTGGAGAATCTTGTGATAGAGGGCCTTTTAACAGAAGAACTGGGTTTTTTCATGCTCATTTTCGCTTTTCCCAAAACAGTTGAGGTGCGTGAGCGACGGGCAGTCCTACCTAGCTGCGATCGAGGGTTAAGTGTGAAATATTGGCCTGCTGGTACGGTGCAGTAAGATCGAAAGTATTCTGCCTTAATCTTAACAGGTCTGTTGAAGTGTGCGATAGCAAAATGCTGCAGATGCTGGAAATCCGAAATAACAACAGAAAATGCTGGAAAAACTCAGCAAGCCAGGCAACATCCTTGGAGAGAAACTAGAGTCGACGTTTCGGGTCTAACCCTTTTTGAAAACTGGAAAGGAAATGGAACAGATCGAAAGGCAGGGCTGGGAGGGAACAAAAGAAGTGAAGAGAGCTTAAGAGGTATTCAAAACGAGACGAGATGGTGATAGGACTAGTGGAGACAAAAGACGGCTCAGATTAGGTGTGAAATGTTGTGGCAGAATGAGAGACAGCTGCCATGTGGGAGAGAGAAAAAAAAGGGAAGGGGGGAGGGAAAAACCAAAACAAGGGGGTGGATAAAAAATTAAGTAAAACTGTAATAGGGGCCGAGGTTTGAAACAAATAAAGGATAAGTGAAAAGAGCGTTAGTGGGAGAAAGCAGCGATTACAGGAGTTTGGCCATAATTGAAAAGTCTTTGAATGCCTGTGGCGTGGGATGATGTGTTCTTTATGAAGAGCGGGAGCAGCAATAAAGTTTAACAGAAATGAAATGTACAGATTTGGTGCCAATCAGAATACTGCGCTAGTCTAAGATCGATAAAAGGTTTGAAATTAAATTAATTTTCAAAGGATAAATTAAACCCTTTTTTCCAGCTCCCTCATCATTTGCTTTTTCCGTTAATCTTTCAAGTGGTGTAAAGCCCGTGTAGATTGGAGTTCGCTCTCAGCTTCACCCATCGGTGTGAAAATGAAAGAGGAGGAGGTGGGAAATGCCCCGAACAGCAGAGCTGGGCACTGACTCTATTTCTATTGCTGCAAGAGTTGTTTTGTTCCTCTAAAGATTCCCCTCACCATTAAAACGCCTGTTATAACTCACAGCCTTTAAGTGGACGGTTTTATTACATGTTGGAGAGCATTCAATCAAACATATTTTAATAAATCTGCAAAAAGACGAGGTCAGGACTGGAATTGATAAGCTATCGATCACAGAGTTAACATAGAAACATAGAAGATAGGAACTGGAGTAGGCCATTTGGCCCCTCGAGCCGGTTCCACCATTTAATGAGATCATGGCTGATCATCGAAATTCAGCACCCTGTCCCTGCTTTCTCCCCCTATCCCTTGATCCCTTTAGCCTTAAGAAATATATCTAACTCCTTCTTGAATATATTTAATGAATTAGCTTCAACTGCCTTCTGTGGTACAGCATTCCACAGGTTCTCCACTCTGGTTGAAGAAATTCCTGCTCATCTCAGTCCTAAATGGCTTATCACTTATCCTTAGCCTGTGACCCCTGGTTCTGGACTCCCCCCCCATCGGGAACATCCTTCCTGCATTTAGTCTGTCGAGTCCTGTTTGAATTTTATAAGTTTCAATGAGATCCCCTCTCATTCTTCTAAACTGCAGCGAATACAAACCGAGTCGACCCAATCTCTCTTCATACGTCATTCCTGCCATTCCTGGTGTCAGTCTGGTGAATCGTCGCTGCACTCTCTCCATGGCAAGAACATCCTTCCTCAGATAAGGCGACCAAAACTGCACACAATACTCAAGGAGTGGTCTCACCAAGGCCCTGTACAACTGCAGCAAGACATCTTTGCTCCTGTACTCGAATCCTCTCGCTATGAATCCAAAACACCATTTGCCTTCTTAACCGCCTGCTGCACCTGCATGCTTACCTTCAGCAACTGGTGCTCAAGAACACCCAGATCTCGTTGCACTTCCCCTTTTCCAAATCTATTGCCATTCAGATAATAACCGGCCTTCCTGTTTTTGCCACCAAACTGGATAACCTCGCATTTCTCAACATGATGCTGCATCTGCCATGCATCTGCTCAATCACCCAACCTGCCCAAATCATACTGGAGTTTCTTGGCATCCTCCTCACAGCACATACGCCCACACAGCTTTGTGTCGTCTGCAAACTTGGAGATATTACATCTAGTTCCCTCGTCTAGATCATTACAATAAATTGTGAATAACTAGGGTCCTAGCACCGATCCCTTCGGTACCCCATCAGTCACTGGCTGCCACTTGGAAAAAGAGCCTTTATTCCAACACTTTGCTTCATATCTGCCAACCAGTTCTCTGTCCAATTCAGTACCTTACCCCCAATCCTAAGTGCTTTAACTTTGCACACTAGTCTCTTATGTGGGACCTTATCGAAAGCCTTCTGAAAGACCAAATACACCACATCCACTGGTTCTCCCTTTACTATTCTACCAGTTACATCCTCAAAAAATTCCAGTAGATTAGTCAAGCATGATTTACCTTTTATAAATCCATGTTGACTTTCCAGATCCTGCCACTGTTTTCCAAGTGCTCTGCTATTACATCTTTATAATGGACTCTAGCATTTCCCCCCCCCCTACCGATGTCAGACATCCCGGTCTATAATTCCCCATTTTCTCTCTACCGCCATTTCCCTACAAATACTGATTTCATTCAGTTGCTCCCTCTCATTAGACCCTATGTCCCCGACATCTCTGGGACGTTACTTGTGTCCTCCTTTGTGAGCACAGAACCAATGTGTCTATTTAATTAGTCTGCCATTTCTTTGTTCCACATTATAAATTCACCTGATTCTGACTGCAAAACACCTACGCTTGACTTCTCTAATATTTTTTCTTCACATATCTATAGAAGCTATTACAGTCAGTTTTTATGTTCCCTGAAAACTTACTCTCACACTCTATTTTCCCCATCATAATTGTCCTACTTTGATGAATCCTAACTGCTCCCAATACTCAGGTTTGCTGCTTTTTCTGGCCAATTTATATGTCCTCTGCTTGGATCGTATGCTACCCCTAATTTCCCTGTTAGCCACGGTTAAGTCACCTTTTATGTTTTAATTTTATGACTATTCTGTAGTTAATCCATGCGATCTTTAAATGTTTGCCACTGGCTATCCACCATCAATCCTTTAAGTAACATTCCCCAATCCATCCGAGCCAACTTGCACTGCATACCATCGTAGTTTCCTTTATTTAAATTCAGGACCCTAGTCTCTGAGTCAACTGCTTCACTGTCTGTCTTAATGAAGAATTCTATCATATTATGATTGCCCCTCCCCAACGGGTGTCACACAACAAGATTGCGAATTAATCCTTTCTCATTACATACTACCCAGTCTAAGATTGTCTGATCTCTGGTTGGTTCCTCGCCATATTGGTCCAGGAAACCATCCCGTGCACACTCTAGGAATTCCTCTTCCACAGTATTGTTACTAATATGTTTAGCCCAATCTAACATCAGAATCAGGCTGATTGTCCAGTGAGGCAGGAAACTGTGAACAAGTTGGAAGGGAATGAAGGAAGGAGGGAAGGAAGGGAGGAAGGAGATCTCGATTCGATCTTCATTCCATTACAGCTGGGTGAAATATTAGTTTGAGAAAGTAGGAGAATTTTTACCAAACAAGGAGAGAAAAGATTGTCTAACTTGGGGACTGTAACAATTTCAGGCCACGTATCTCCCAGCAAGATTAGCAATCCCTCGCCTTAACTTCTCACCAACCTCGATCTACCTTTAGTATCCAAAATGAATCATCCAAAAATCCCTTTTATTTCAGTATTTCTGTTTCCAAACGGTAGAAACAATCTTTAATAAAGTCCCCTTTACTGCATGTCCTGCCCGTGCTCCCAGATTGACAATGTGGGAAATGTGGCGCAAGCTTCTGGATAGAAACGAATTTACATACTTACCTCACAGTTTGGGCATATCTGGGACTGAATTCGAGCTTTTATTAATAAAATTGCCGTTTTCTTGCGATATACTGAACACAGGCTCTGCACTGATTTTATGGTGGTTGTTATTTGAAGACTTGTGGAATGTGCCCAGGCCGAGGAAACTGGTTCTATTAAAAAGTGTCGCATTAATTGGTATAAATTCCCTAAGCGAGAATCACAGCCCTAGACCAAAGAGCCGCTGAACCTGCTCTGAGTGTTTAATCTCGACAATGACGATATCACTGCTTTGGAAATATGTAATTTGCGACGAATTCGTAGAACTGAAAAGAGCCGCAGCGATCGTTACAATAAACTAAACCCTCCGACATTTAAGAGGAGTGTAAGATGTTGAGAACAGTATGGAATATTGTGCAGGATAATGAAAATAAACAGCAGGAACATTGTGTTCTGCTACCACATGACACAGATCAGCCTCAGCCTCTGCTCCCTGCCCGTCGGCTGCTGAATGCTTGTCTCTAGATTATAAGCATATTCTAGGTTGGAAATAAATATTCAGGGCAGAGCCTAAACACAGCGGGTGGGTTCAAATATATAAAGCAGTTATTTTAGACCAGAGACCTCGTTAAAGCTCATATATTGCTCAAAGGCATCAATGTATGAATATGACATTAAATGTGTTTAAATATAGTGGGGGGATTTAAAGCAGATTCGGGGCCAGTGGTTTCCAAGGTGATCCTACCAGTGGTTCTCTTGCCTCTCTCCCCCCTTCCTCCCACACGCTGCCGGTTTTTAAACCTTGTTTTAAATATGCTGCTCTGGGCCAGTGCATTCCATAGTCTCACAAACTTTCTACAAATACCCTTTCAATGCTTGACATCTCTGTTTATTAGTTATGAATCACCTTGAGGTGCAATGGTGGCGTTTGTGACGTCAAATTAAAAGGCGGCCTATTGGAAACACTTTCGGGTCAAAGTTACTTTTTGCACAGAATTGAACCAAAATCATTCAAGATGGAATATTGTATTTGCTGCATCACAATAAACAATATCTTGTTATAAATGTTGGCTCATTAGTTCCCCAGTGTCAGAGGAAGAATTGTCTGATCCTCTCATTTATTTAATGTAAGACACAAACACAGGTGTTCATTAAGAATCAACTCACAAATTGTCATTGAGATAAATGCAGTGAGAGATACAGACAGCATCGGGACACAAGGCGGACAAGAGAGATGGATAAATACAAAATGACCTCAGACTGCAGCAGTCAGTGACTGGTAGCTGCGAGATATCCGTGAGTGGAGGTTAGTAACGCTGGTGTAATTCGGTTCTGTGACTGAGCTGGTCAAAGTGCCTGTTAATAAACAGGAGATCCTGGGTTCGACTCCCAGCGGGGCCTTTTTTTTTCCTTCTTTATGACTCTCCAGGTGTGAGTTTCTTCCCATGTGAAAGGGCTACAATCATTTTAAATGTGACTGCGGCTGCATTAGTTCCCATTCTGGATTAAGGCTCCAGTCGCTGTGGGCCTGAGTCAAATTCCACCGCTGTCATAATTTCTGGCGGTGCTAATTTTGGCCTCTTCACCAAAAATCCATCTTTTCTAAGCAGTGCTGTGCGTTACTTTCCTGTGGTCAGAGAAAGGTGACAACAGTTCATGTGCGGCGCCGTGATCATATAGTGGTCTGTACTCTGTGTTGTGCCCGCAGCAATCTCTGTTCGAATCCAATTCACGTTATAACTCGCTTTATATCTTTTGTTCTCTGCGGCACCTGCTAATATAAGGCAACAAGAAACCAATCATTACTGCATGAAACAAATTTTATTTGTTGGTGGTGAAAACCTATTTAGTCCTTCAAAACCCCGCACTCTCAAATGCCAGAGCTTGATGCTTCATAATTCAACCCCGCCTCTTCTCCCAGCTTTTTCTTCCTTCCACAATCAATATCCCTCCTTTTCTTTCCTCCTTCCATTTCATTAGCATTTTCCTGAGGTATTACCTTAATCTAACATTCACTTTCACCTACTTAACTTCACCAAACTTAAGTTTGCTCTGCGACCATCGTTGTTCCTGGGGGCACATGTCCCATTCGCACCAATCTCAATTGGTGCTTTGAAACCAGTCAATACATTCAGACCTGCGGGGCTGATGGACAGAAAAGCATTGCGAAAGCAGGGCTGGCCTTCAGAAGCAAAACATCCGGATTGCACGAGGAATTTCCTTGGCCTAATGGATACGATGTCTGATGTCGCTAATCGTAATCAGGATTGTGGTTAGTGATGGATCATTCTGTGTCTGTTTAAAACAGGTGATTTAACAGTCCTGGAACTTTCTGTGCGTTAGTCTTTTTTAAAGGAATGCAATTTCAGCTGCGACGATCAAGTTGTTAAGGTGTTGTGTTCGAAGTTGCATTGGGTTTCCCTGCGCAGGTGCGAACCGAGCTAGCAGAATTCGAAATATAACCATCTTTTCCTAAATTCTCTCCTTTCTATGAGGTGTTGCGCTGGATTTGCTCACAATCATCCCCACGACTTCTTGACGACGGCAAACTTTTTCTTCTGTGTTTTGAATTTGACATCAAACCGACCATTTCTGACAGAACCTCACCTGAAGTAACGGAAGGCCTTTAGTTTACAGAAGCTGATTGTACATTTTCAACTTTGCAGATCTGGGTGCACGGGCAGGACAAGTGGTGAAGAGGACTTTCTTGCAGATTCGCTCTATTTGCATACAAAAAGCAGTAAATGGAATAGCTGAGCAAATTGCAGATGGGAGACTAGGTGGCCAAGTGGTTAAGGTGAGGGGCTGCTGATCCATCATGCTCCGCACGCGTGGGTTCAAATTCCATCCTCGTCATTTGTGTTAAATTTTTGACGCCTTTTGTTTGTTTGACATTCACCTTTAACGTCATCTCCAAATTCACCTTTTGCTCCCAAGCCTGCTTCATTTAGCTCCTGTCATGTCTCAAGTTACCAATATATACTTTAAAGGGAAAACACTTGTAGGTCTATGGAGAGTGGGACTAATTAGATAGCACTCTCAGAGACAACTTAATTCTGTACCATCAGAATCTGAGATTCCAATACTTAATGAGTTTCATAATTATATGTTGGTCTAGGTGTATAATTATCACTTTGGGCTGAATTGCGTCCCAGGTTCAAATTCTGGTCGAACCACACTAGATTTTAGTCAAAGCTCAGCTTTTTACAGCCGATCAACATTGTAGAAAACATAAATACTTTCCATTTAAAACATGTGATTTCGTTTCGTTTTTCACCTATCTTTCGAAATCCCAGAGCTTCACACGAGCAACTGAAAACCAACCAACTGAGTAAAGTTAAAGAGTCCGGCTCTATGTTTCATTGGACATCTTACACCCGTGTTTGATTCTGGCCAGTGCAGGACTTCTATATTTTGCTTTCTACACCCATGAGCTCGTCTGAATTGGGAAAAAAACTTAAATTCAGTGTCAATCTTCTTGAAACGCCCTCTGCCCTGAATATTACTCAGTGCTGCTTTGTCTAGCACTGAAAGGATGTGAGAAGCTGGCTTTTCAATTGGTCCCGCGGGTGCCGCATTCAGAACACCATGCAAACCCACCTCAAACCCCAAAATAATACCGCAGCTTCGGGCTCTAACCACCTTTAACAAAATCCTTCCTCCCAATCCTTCTCCTTTCTCGCTCGGGTCTCAGCGTCTCCCCCCTTGTGGAAGCTCGGAGCTGTTTCCCTGAGGCTTGTCCCACGGATGCGATGGGATGGATTTACCTTCCTCAACTCAAATTATTACTCTTTTCCTTGAAAGCAGAATGTCAGAAAGTTTGATACAAATGTCCTTTTTGTACTGCGTTTCATGAAACTCTTTAATTTAAAATGTTAACCGAAGTACTTTAGTAAGAATTCCAGCATCCGCAGTATTTTGCTGTTGTATTTTCGTAAGAAGCTCACACTTGCATTGGCCGGGAGTGGAAACTGTGTGTTCCGCACTGCTAGCGCAAATTTTGCCGCTGAACCACCAATGCTTACCGGATCTAGAGCTTCAATTGTCCAGTCACAGTCTTGTTTCTGATAAAGAAAGGATAAAAGAAAATGAAAAATATTGCAGAGTCTGGAAATGAAATTATTCAGAAAATGCTGTAAACACTCCGCAGGTCCGCGATCATCTGTGGAGAGAGAAACATAGGGTTAACGATTCAGGTCGAAGAGCTCTCCTCGGATCCAAGGTTTACACCAATCATTTCAAAAACATGCTGGTAATTTTATGAAAATTGTTATTTCCATGCTCTGGTCAGTGTGATTTCCAGATAGAGTGTTATTTTGTTGCTTAATATCACAAATTATACAACAAAGCTGGGAGTCCACGCCAGAAACGTCTGTTTATAAACAGGCACTTTAACCAACTAACCCACGGAGCCAAAGCATTTTCCCTGGGTTACAGGAATTACCAGTCCCTCTGCGATCGCTTATCTTTGATTCTCCATCTATGAGTTGTTTCTGAATCCGTGAGTTTGTGCTGCTTTGTGGGTGAGCGGCAGACTTAAGAGATGTCCTGCTCGTGCTGCCAGATTGACAATGTGTAAAATGTGGAGCAGGCTTTTGGATGCAAACGGATTTACATATTTACCTCACAGTTTCGGCACATCTGGGACTGAATTCCCGCTTTTAATAATAAAATCGCGGGTTTCTTGTTATATACTAGACACAGGCTCTGCACAGTATATTTGAGCAGTTATTATTTCAAGACTTCTGCAGTGTCGCCAAGCTGAAGGAATTGGTGATGTTTGACCAAAAAGCCAGAAGCTCGTCTGGGATCTCTCGCATTTCAGTCAGTGGAATTCCCTAAGGGAAAGTAATTTGCAAATTTTGAAATTGTGCCCTGTACACCCAAACCCAAGTCATTACTATATATCAAGAAAATCAGTGGTCCTAGTCCCGACATCTGGGGAACACAACTGTGTACCTTCCTCCAGTCTGAAAAACAGCCATTCACCACTACTCCCTGTGTCACTGTCACTTAGCCAATTCCGTATCCTTGCAGCCACTGACGCTTTTATTCCATGGTCTTTAACTTTGCTGGCAAGCCTATTATGTGGCACTTTGTCAAACGCCTATTTGGAAGTCCATGTACAGCACGTCATCCTCATTGCCCTCATCAACCCTCTCTGTTACCTCATCAAAAACTACGTAGAAACTTACAGTGCATAAGGAAACCATGTGCTCGGCAGTGCTTGTGCTGGTTATTTTGTCCCACATCCCACGTTTTGTGCGTAACCCTATCAGTAAATATGTTCTTCATTTAGTAAAAGTTAACGTGTTGATTAAGGGATTGTGTTCCATCAGCAGGTGCCACAGAGAACAGGAGACATAAATCAAGCTGTGTCATGATTCGGATTCAGAACCCAGGTTGCTGCGGCCACAACAGAGAGTACTAACCACTATACGATCACGGCGACACACATTAGTTGCTGCAATTCTGTCCTGACAACAGTAAAGTCACAAACGGCACTGTTTAGAAACAGTGGATTTTTGGTAAAGAGGCTAAAATAAGGTGATTTCTGAAACAGTGAGTTTGTGCTGCTTTGTGGGTGAGCGGCAGGCTTGAAGAGAAGTCCTGCCCGCGCTCCCAGATTGAGAATGTGGAAAATCTGGGGCAGGCATCTTGAAATAAATGGATTTACATTTTTACCTCACAGTTTCAGCACACCTGGGACTGAATTCCCGCTTTTAATAATGAAATCGTGGGTTTCTTGATATACCCTGGACACAGGCTCTGCACAGTATTTGTGGCACTTTTTATTTCAAGTTTGCTTAAATATCGCCAAGCCGAGGGAATTTTTGATTTTTGACTAAAAAGCGAGGGGCTCATCCGGGATTGGAAACTTCGCCTCTCGCATTTAATTCAGCGAAATTTTCTGCATGAGAAGCATACCCATATATACCATCTCTCTCTCTGTCTTTGTCTCTTAGTCTCGCTGTGTTTTTCCCTGATGGACTTCTCAGGTTTCCTTGAATGGCCGAGGCTGATCTAACCTGCAACACCAGCAGAAAAGGGTAAAGAAAGAAATAATGACTGAGACGGCAGGGGAAGTAATTCTGAAAAGTTAAAAATGGACTTTCAAGACGAATCTGTTGAAGTAAGGCTTATATTGTTGACTTGAAATATTTCGTGTAGCACTTGATATCGTTGAACATTGTATTAGAAAGCGGGATTGGATGGACAGAAGCGGTCTGAAAGCTGTGGGTGGCAGCGAATTCGTACGGCTTCATTTCCAGCAGCTTGCTGGTCTCGGTGTTTTGATTCTCACTTAAATATATAAGAACATAAGAAATAGGAGCAGGAGTAGGCCATTTGGCCTCGTGAGCCTGCTCCGCAATTCAATAAGATCATGGCAGATCTTCTACCTCATCTCCACTTTCCTGCACTATCCCCAGATCACTTGATTCCCTTAATATTCAAAAATCTATCGATCTCTGTCGTGAACAGACTCAAAGACTGAGCCTCCAGAGCCCTCTGGGATAGAGAATTCCAAAAATTCACCAGCCTCTGAGTGAAGACAATTCTCCTCATCTCAGTCCTAAATGGTCAACTCCTTCTTCTCCTGGATAAAGGCTCTGCATTTAGAGGATTTCATAGATTGATATGGGAGAGGTTCCCCGGTTCAAATGATTTCTTTACAGAAGGCACGATTGTCTTTTCTCCAGAGAATGTTTGAGCTCCAGACGGCAGAATGCACAGGGTTTGTCGACACAACACACGTGGAATAAAGCAAATATTTCAAGGTGGTGAGCAGATTGATTCTGACATTTTAATTATTCACAATTCAAGCGACCTCGCTGGCGATTCCCATTCCTTGAAGGACGTAAAAGAACGAGTTGTGGTTTTGCTGCAAACGTTCATCACCGAAATCGGACTGAACAGCGACTCTGATAGGAATGGAACCCAAAAACTTTGAATGACTTTTTCAACCATTAACTAGAAGTGCAACGCGAAATACATTGCAGCGCAGCGAGCATCTGTGGAGAGAGAAACAGAGTTAACGTTTCAGGTCGATTACCCTTCGTCATAACTGGAAAAAGCTGGAGATGTAACAGATTTTTAAGCAAGTGTAGGGGCAGGGAAAGTGGGGAGGAGAGGAAAGAACAAAAGGGAAGGTCTGTAATAGGATGGAAGGCAGGAGGGATAAGAGACAAAATGGATGATGGTGCTTAAAAACCTGTTACATGTCCCATTCGCACCAAATTGAATTGGTGCTTTGAAACCAGTCGATACGTTTAGACCTGTGGGACCGCCCGACAGACAAGCACTGCGAAAGCAGGGCCGACGGTTGGAAACAAAGCAGCTTGATTTTACACGAAATTTCCTTGGGAATTGATGTGAACTGGGCAGGCTAACTGAAGAACTGGGTGTTCTTTACCTGGTAGTTGGCGCTTTTCCCTAAACAGTTGATGAGCGTGAGCAACGGGAAGTGGTTCATAGCTGCAAATGAGGGAAGAAAAATGCAATTTTGGCAAAATGGTAATCAAACAAGATAACGGACTCGTAGGAGGGAACAAAGAGAGTAAGAGACCCTCTGCATGGATCTGACAGGGTAAGGGACGCTCCGGAGGTAGCAGACAGGGTAAGGCACGCTCCGGATGTAGCAGATAGGGTAAGGGACGCTCCGGATGTAGCAGACAGTGTAAGGGACGTTACGGATGTAGCAGACAGTTTAAGGGCCGCTCCGGATGGATCAGACAGGGTAAGGGATGCCCCGGAAGTAGCAGACAGTGTAAGAGACACTCCGGATGCAGCAGACAGGGTAAGGGACGCTCTGGCTGGATCAGACCGGGTGAAGGACGCTCCGCATGGTTCAGAAAGGGTAAGGGAAGCTCCGGATGGATCAGGCAGGGTAAGGGAAGCTCCGGATGGATCAGACAGGGTAAGGGATGCACCGCGTGGTTCAGACAGGGTAAGGGACGCTCCGGATTTTCCAGACAGGGAAAGGGACGCTCTGGAAGTACCAGACAGGGTAAGGGTCGATCCGGATGTTCCAGACAGGGTAAGGGACGCTACGGATGTACTAGACATGGTAAGGGACGCTCCAGATGGATCAGGCAGGATAGGCGGCGCTCAGCAACTAACAGACAGGGTAAGGGATGCTTCGGATGCACCAGACAGGGGAAGCGACGCTCTGGATGGTTCAGACGGTGTAAGAGAGACTCTGGATCTACCAGACAAGGTAATGGATGCTCCGGATGGATCGGATAGGGTAAGGGATGCTCCGGATGTACCAGACATGGTAAGGGACACTTCGGATACATCAGACAGGGTAAGGGACGCTCGGGATTTACCAGATAGGGTAAGGGACGCTCCGGATATACCAGACAGGGTAAGGGACGTCCCGGAGGTAACAGACAGGGTAACGTATTCTTCGGATACATCAGACAGGGTAAGGGACGCTCTGGATGTACCAGACAGGGTAACGGATGCTTCGGTACATCAGACAGGGTAAGGGACGCTCCGTATGTACCCGCCAGATGAAGGGACGCTCCGGATGTATCAGACAGAGTAAGGGATGCTATGGATGTATCAGACACGGTAAGAGACGTTCCTGATATGTCAGCGGCATAAGGCATGCTCAAGAGGTGCCAGATAGGGGAAGAGACGTGCAGGGCCTATCAGACAGGGTAAGGGGTGCTGAGGATGTATCAGAGAGGCTGATGGATGCAGAGTTATTACTTTCTAAGCTTCATATTTTCTAAATATCAATAAAAGCAAAAGTTGAATCCGGATGTAACAGATGTTATGCTGAATGACACGTGGGGAAAATGAGAAGGTAGAATGGGGCCGGACTGGACATTTGGCAGCGCTCAGAAATACATTTATAACTGTCACAGATTCCCCCACCCAATACATTAATAAATAATACAAATAAATCTAATTATATTTATAACGAACAGAGGCGCAATAGCATTCATATCTAACACAATAGGAACTCACAAATACATTTGTATCCAACATGGACACACCCAAACATAATTACAACCATCACAGTGATAGATTGCTAAAATATACTTTAATAGTTTGTCTTTAAAGCCATGATATTTACATGGCAGTTTGCATTGACCTTTCTCCAGAGCCACTGGAGATTGTTGGAGAATGATTCGGGTCCTGAACGATTATTTGTTAGGCGGATTAGAACAAGTTTTGAGCGCAAGTCCAATATTAGAAGTCGACGTTAAAACAGTGCTCACGCGGGATCATTCGCAAATTTCAATCTACAATCCCCAAAGCGAGATTCATACCCCTAGATGTAAGAGTCATTCTGACTAGAATGCAGACCGAAACAACTGGTTATCAAAAATAAAATGGATTTGTCATGTATTGTCCATTGCATTTTGACTGATTCAGGTAAGCAGAGTATTGGAGACAGCAGTTTTACATTCCCAATACAAATGCTCTGTCACGTGTGCCCACAGTTCCATACCCGTTCCAAGCCCTCTTTTTACTGTCGATGACTTGTCGGAATGTGCTTGGAGAAGTGTTAGAATTGCAGTACAGCACTTCCCACTGTCGCTTTCTCTAAATCTCCGTCCAGGATTTTCACCAGTGCAATGTTCATCAGCTTGAGCTACTGTTTAATTTGTTCTCGACATTAACTGTGCTGATCCTCTAACTTGTCCCACTACACCGCATCTCCAAATTTTTCGATTGCACCTCGGGGGCACTTTTCATACGTAAACCTGAAACAACTGCCGGAGAAAGATTCCATTTCAGCGGTTTCAACAACAATGAGTCGATCGATATCAAGCTCGACCATCCTCACATACACGCTGCAGATGCAAATCTCTGCGCTCCCCTGCTTCAATGATATCTTGTTTCGCGGTGATGGGCAGTTTAAGCTCTCTGAGGCTGCAATCGCTGCTTTCCGGTGGCAGCGGGCGCTTGGAGAGAACGGGGCCAGACAGGTGGCCTGAAATACGCTGCTGTCCCAGCCTCACTCACTGCGGGAGCTGGGGAGCAGCAAACAAACTCATGGGTTTGTTGCCGCGTCCGAAATGCGGCTCCGAACTGTTGCTATTAACTGAGGCAGAGCTGCAGGATTCTGTAATGATCGCTCACACTGTCGGTGTTTCTGTAGATTTTGATCGTATACAGAACTGTATAGAGCAAAGGAGAATACCGCACGGCTGTTAATGTATTATATTGATCTCTACCTGCAACAGATGATTGAACCGGGGATCTGTTGTACTTTAGACGGAAGTGATAACCGCTGCACTTCGGAAAAAGCTGCTCTGCAAAGATTTATAGGAAGAACTCAGAAGAGAACTGTCATCTATAAATACTGTTATTCGGGCGACATGGGTTCCATTAACATTTAGAAAACTGCTTATTCTATTAATTATGTAAAACTAACTAATCTGTGTAAAAAGTTTGTGGTAATCGCCATTAATCAACCGATAACTTTCTGTTTCGGACGGACCGAAATACTCACATGGTTACCGAGTCATAGGCAAAAGTTTAAAAAAATTGTGTTATGCATTTGATGAATTTTCATCCGTTCGCATTTTTTAGACTGCACTTTTAGGAGTTGAGTAAAAATGTTCAATATTTATGACGCCAGGAATCTGGTGCAGCCTTTGGTAAATTCACCAGCTCGCGAACACATGAGTTAACTCCTGCTGCACTCTATCATATAACCCCAGCCAATGCTCCTCAATTAAACAACAGTACCCAGTGCCCCAGCCCTTGGCACTATTAAACTACTTGAAATGTGTAAGTAATTGTGCACGGATAATTCGCAGTTTCCATGCGGGGATGTAGTGGCGCATTCGGTTAGCACGTGGTACTTTTGATAGTACACGCTTGGGAAGTGCCGCTGTTAAGAGTGCGAGCCGCACCTAGAACAGGCAATGCTGTTGCGGTGTAATATTTCTACAAGAGGAGATGATTCAATTGGTGTTTCCGGAAGCTTTCTCCTTATTAGCTATTCCACATGGGCACTTAGTTTCCTCAGGCCCACCGTGTTGCAATAGCGGATGAGAGTTTTAGAGGAGCCCTTCAGTGTTACTTATTGACAGGACGAAAGTGGGGCCAGTTTTAACTGTTAAACCCGCAACTATCAGACAAAGAATAATGTGCAGGAAATAGATTCGATTTCAATGCAGTGACTGAGACATTGGCACATCGAGAAGATGTGTAAAGTCACGGGTTATCTGTACGAACATACGGATTGAAGCAGTTAAGGCCACTTGGCCCATCGCGCCTGCTCCACCATTCAATAAGATCATGGCTGATCATCGACCTCGACTCCACTTTCCCGCACGATCTCCATATCCCTTGATTCCCCTAGAGTCCAAAAATCTGTCTATTTCAGCCTTGAATATATTCAAAGACTCAGCATTCACAGCCCTCTGGGGCAGAGAATTCCAAATATTCACAACCCTCTGAGTGATGAAATTCTTAAGGAAGCTCGGAGTTGTTTGCCTGAGGTTTGTCCCACGGGTTTGAGAGGATGGATTTACCTTTCTTAACTGATGAATGACGGAGAGTTTGATACATATTTTAAAAATTGTATATTTTGTAGTGCGTTTCATGAAACTTCTATAAATTAAATGCTCTTCTGAAATGCTTCAGTATGAATTTAAACGTTGCCACCAGGTCTTCTCCGTGGCAGGTGAGAATTCTACTCCTGAGCCACCAATGCTCAGCATACACTGTTGCTCAATTCTCTTGTCACATTCTTGATTCTGTTAATGAAAGAATAAAAGACAGGGCACGATACTGCAGTGTCTGCAAATGAAATTATTCAGAAAATGTTGTAAACACTCCGCAGTTCAGGGATAATCTGAGGAGCGGGAAACACAGGGTTTACATTTCCGTTCAGATTTAAGGTTTTGCACCAATCATTGAAAAAATTGCAGGTAATTTATTAACATTGATATTTCCAAGCTTTGGTCAGTGTGATTTTCCAGAGACAGGGCTATTTTGATGCTTAATTGCACAAATTATAAAACAAAGCTTGGAGTCCAAGCCAGAAACTCCTATTTACTGAACAGGCACCTTAACCAACTGAGCCATGGAATTTTAAGGGAGAGGTAACGTTTCAGGTCAGCGAAGGGTCATCGACCTGAAACGTTAACTCCGTTTCTCTCTCCAGAGATGCTGCCTGACATATTGAGTATTTCCAGCATTTTCTGTTTTTATTTCAGACTCCCAGCATCCGCAGTATTTTGCTTTTGTGCCAAAGCATTTTCCCTGAGCTACAGGTTTCTCTGGTTGTGTTTGTCTTTCATTCTCCATCTATGAGTTGTTTCTGAATCCGTGAGTTTGTGCTGCTTTGTGGGTGAGCGGCAGACTTGTAGATAAGTCCTGCTCGCGCTCCCAGATTGACAATGTGGAAAATGTGGAGCAGGCTTCTGTAAACAAACAGATTTACATATTTAGCTCACAGTACCCGCACATCTGGGACTGAATTCCCTTTTTTTAATAATAAAATCGCGGAATTTTTGACAGTTATAATTTAAATCTTCTGCAATGTCGCCAAACTGAGAGAATTGGGGATTTTTGACTAAAGAGCGGGGGCTCATGCAGGATTTGGGTCCTCGCCTCTCGCCTTTAAATCAGTGGATTTTTCTCTGTGAGAATCATACCGCTAGACGCCATCTTTCAATGTCTTCGTCTCTTTGTCTTGTCTCTCTGTGTTTTCCACTGATGGACGTCTCAGGCTTCCGATCTAACCTGCCACACCAGCAGGAAAGGGTAAAGAAAGAAAGAATGACTGAGACGGCAGGGGAAGCATTTAAAAAGTCAAATTCGAATTTTAAAACGAACCCGGTGAAGAACAGATGATATTGTTGACTTGAAATATTTCGGGTACCACTTGATATTGCTGTACATTTTATAGGAACGCGAGATTGGAAGGACAGAAGCGGTCTGAAAGGAATCTTACGGCTTCGTTGCCAGCTGCTCGTTGGTTTCGGAGTTTGAATCTCGCTCGGGGGGTTTCATTGGTTGATATGGGAGAGGTTCCCAGGTTCAAATGATGTCTTTTTACAGTTGCAGAATGTGCGCAGTTTGAAGCTGACATGATAATTGTTCACAATTCAACGGACCTCATTGGCGATTCTCAGTCCTTGAAGGACAGCAATGTGGTTTTGCTTCAAAAGTTCATCACCGAAACCTGCCTGAACAGCAACTTCACAACCTTTGAATGACCTTTCCAACCATTACACGAGAAGTCCAATCTGCTATCCATTGTGCCACAGAGCCGATTGCATCTGATGAGTCTGAATCCGTGAGTTTGAGCTTCTTTTTGGGTGACCGGGAGACTTGAAGATATGTACAGATGATTTCCCTGTAAACAATTTCCAGCCCCGTCTTTTCCCAAAGTTTGTACAAACGAATTAATGAGAGGATCAGATGCATCGCTCAGGGAAAATCGTCCGCTAAACATTGAAAGTTGACAGTATTTATTGTGAGCGTTTTAGATTTATTCTGGTATAAAAGTCGCCACGATCCAGGCGTGATTCGAGCAGCCGGTCTTATGATCTGGAGTCAGACGGGTTCCCGAAATCCTGTTGCGTCTCAAATACCCCCATATACAGGCTCTTCCATTAGAGGGTGGTATTTAAAGATACCACATCATCAATTATAATTGTGTGACACATGAAGGCTTTCAAACCCCTGCCAGCTCCTGCGGGTTGTGAGACAGCCTTGAGAAGCAGCATTCCCTGTCAGCGCCCATATCCCGATTGCTTCTGCCGCCTGCTGCCAGTAATCTGCAACAAAACCATTTGCAGAGACAGGGCGCAAAGAATCATCAGGGAAAGAGGCATGAACTCAAAATCCAAATTAGCGGGACACGGTCAGAGGGACAGTTAATGTTCTGCGGTGAGAACTTCGGTCAGAGCTGCAAACAAATAGGTGTAAGAGAGCGATAATCTATTTCTTCAGTTGGAGGGTCCAACACAATGGGGCATAACCGTAAAATTAGAGCTACCCCGTTCAGGGATGATGTAAGGAAGCATTTCTTCACACAGAGGGTAGTGGGAATCTTGAACTCTCTTCCTGAAACAGCTGTTCAGGCTGGGGATCAATTGACAATTTCAAAATGAAATCGATAGGTTTGTGTTCGGCGAGGATGTGAAGGTTTATGGAATCATCGCAGGTAGATGGAGTTCAGATACAGATCTGCCATGATCTAATTGAATAGCGGAGCAGGCTTGAGGGCCTGAATGGCCTCCTCCTGTTTCTATGTTCCTATGAAAATAACAGGACAGGAACATCAACAGCTGCAAACATACGTCGCGTTTTATTCATATTTAACAGCAAAATTATCCGTGCCGTGCACAACTATGCTGTGGTCAGAAAAAATACGCGAAGCTGACGTGTGGCGCTGTGATCACATCATGGTTAGTGCCCTGCATTGTGGCCGCAGTAACCTCGGTTCAAACTTAAATCACGTCACAGCTCGCTTTGCATCTTCTGTCCTCTGCGGCACCTGCTAATGGAACAGACTGAAAAATCAATCTTTACGACGTGAAAAATGATGTTTTGTTGGCGGCGAAAACCTATTTACTCCTTTTAAACCCGCGCCTGAGCTTGATGCTCCATAATTCAAACCCGCCTCTTCTCCCAGTTTTTTCTTCTTCCACAATCAGTAGCCATTCTTTACTTGTCTCTTTCCATTTCTTTGTCACTTGCCTGTGGTATTACCTTAATCTAACATTCACTTTCATGTGCTTGCGTGGTTAAGTTCTCTCTGCTACCACCGTGGTTCATGGGGGCACATATCCCATTCGCACCAATGTACAGCCAGTCGCTCCATTTAGATCTGTGTGACCGCTTGACAGATAAGCACTGCGAAAGCAGGACTGGACTTCAGAAGGACAGCGGCCTGATTGTTCACGAAATTTCCTTTGAGAATCTTGCGATATCTTGTTAACTGCAGAACTGGGTTTTGTTTTGATGCTGGCTGGCGCTTTTACCAAAACTTTTGTAGTGCGTAAGCGACGGGCAGCGCTACCTAGCTGCCAACGAGGGTTTAAATGTGAGCCATTGGCCTGCTGTTATGGTGCAGTTAGGTTGGAAGTGTTCCGTCTTAATCTTAACAAGTCTTTTGAAGTGTGTGATTGAAATAAATAGAGGGTAGCTGGAAAGAGCGCTAGTGGGTGAAAGCAGCGATTACAGGAGGTTGGCCATAATTGAAATGTTTTTGAATGCTCGTGGCACGGGATGCTGTGCTCTTTATGAAGAGCGGGAGCAGGGATAAAGATTAACAGAAATAAAATGTACTGACTTGCTGCGAATCAGATAGCTGCACTGGTCTATGATCGATAAACGTTTGAAATTAATTTCATTTCCAAAGGATAAATTTAACCCTTTCTTCCAGCTCCCTCATCATTTGCTTTTTCTGTTAATCTTTCAAGCGGTGTAAGAACATAAGAAGATAAGAAATAGGAACAGGAGTAGGCCATTCGGCCCTTCGAGCCCAGCCTGCCATTCAATGAGTTCATGGCTGATTTCTGCCTCAACTCCATTCACCGGCCCTATCGGTATATCCCTTGATGCCCTTACTAGTCAGAAAACTATCGACTTCTGTTTTGAATATACCCAATGAGAGAACCTCCACAGGCCTCTGGGATAGAGAATTCCAAAAATTCACCACCCTCTGTGTGAAGAAATGTCTTCTCATCTCATTCCTAAATGGCCTACACTTTATACTGAGACTGTGGCCCCTGGTTCGAGACTCCCCAGCCTTGGGGAACATTCTCCCAGCATCCACCCTATAATAATATTGTTGCTTCAATGAGAGCCCCTCTCATTTTTCTGAATTCAAGAGAATATAGGCCTAGTTTACTCAATCTCTTCTCATAGGATGGTCCCGCCATCTGAGGAATCAATCTCATGAATCTTCGATGCAGCCCCTCTATGGCAAGTATATGCTTCCATAGGAAAGGAGATCAAAATTGTACACAGTACTCCAGGTGTGGCCTCACCAATGCCCTATATATTTGGAGTAAGACTTCTTCACTCCTGTACCCAAATCTTCTTGTCATGGAGGCTTGCATACCAATTGCCTTCCTAATGACTTGCTGCACCTGCACATTCACTTTTAGTGACTGATATACAAGGACACCCAGGTCCCTTTGATCATCTGCATTCCCCAATTGTTCACCATTTAGGAAGTACTCTGCCTTTCTGTTTTTACTAACAACGTGGATACCTTCACATGTATCCACATTATCTTCCATCTGCCATGTTCTAGCCCACTCACTGTGCCTGTCGAGATCCCCTTGAAGCCTCCTCACGTCCTTCTCACAACCGACCCTGTCACTTAACTTTGTATCATCAGCAAATTTGGAAATGTTACATTTAGTCCCCTCATCCAAATCATTGATATAGATTGTGAATAGGTGGGGCCCAAGCACCGATCCTTGCGGTAACCCACCAGTCAAAGCCTGCCATCCTCAAAAAGACCCGTTTATCCCTGCTCTTTGTTTTATGCCTGTTAACCTGTGTAAAGCCCGTGTAGATTGGAGTTCACTCTCAGCTAGTCGCATCGAAGTGAAAATGAAACACGAGGAGTCGAGGATTGCCCCAAACAGCAGAGCTGGGCACTGACTCTATTTCGATTGCTGCAGGAGTTGTTCTGGTCCTCTAATATTTCCTTCACCATTAAAACGCATGTTTTATCTCACAGGCATTAATGGACGGTTTTACTAAATGTTGTAGAGTTTCCATCAAATAGATTTGAATAAATCTGGAAAAAGACGAGGTTAGGACTGGAACTGATAAGATGTCGATCACAGAGTTAAAATCAAAGTCAGGCTCATTGTCCAATGAGGCAGGAAAACACGAACAAGGAGGAAGGGAATGAAGCAAGGAGGGAAGGAAAGGAGGAAGGAGGAAGGCGCACTCGATTCCAGCTTCTTTCCATTAGAGCTGGGTGAAATATTCGGTTGAGAAATTGGGAGAAGTTTACCAATCAGGGAGAGAAAACATCGTCTAACTTGGGGACTGTAACATTTTCAGTCTACGTATCTTCCAACTGCATTAACAGTCCTGAGACTTTAACCTCTCACCAACCTCGAACTAACATCATTATCCAAAAGGACTCATCCAAAAATCCCTTTTATTTCATTATTTCTGTTTCCAAACGGTAGAAACAACCTTTAATAAAGGCCCTTTACTGCACGCATGTCCTGCCCGTGCTCCCAGATTGACAATGTGGAAAATGTGGAGCAGGCTTCTGGAAACATATTTACCTCACAGTTTCGGCACTTCTGGGACAGAATTACTGCTTTAAATAATAAAATTGCCGTTTTCTTGCGATGTACTGAACACACGCTGATTTTTCTGGTAGTTATTATTTGAAGACTTGTTGAATGTCTCCTGCCCGAGGAAAGTGCTTCTATTAAAATATTGGGGCGCGTCCGGGATTCGAACCCGATACAACTTCCATTTTAATTGATGTGAAGTCCCAAAACGTGAAACACACCCTTCGAGCTAAGAACCACTAACAATGCCCAAACTGTTTAATCTCAGCAATGATAATTTCACATACATAAAGCAGATATTGTAGATCAGAGACAGCGTTAAGGGAAATTAGAGAAGCGTGCAACAAGGGCACAGCAGTCATCATGGGTGACTTTAATCTACATATAGATTGGGCTAACCAAATTAGTAACAATACTGTGGAGGAGGAATTCCTGGATTGTTTACGGGATGGTTTACTGGACCTATATGTCGAGGAACCAACCAGAGATCAGGCCATTTTAGGCTGGGTTTATGAAATGAGAAAGGGTTAATTAGCAATCTTGTTGTACAAGGCCCCTTGTGTCAGAGCGATCATAATATGATAGTCTGAGGTGCGAGTTGGGTAGGATTGATTGGGGAATGTCACTCAAAGGGTTGATGGTGGATATGCAATGGCAAACATTCAAAGACCGCATGGATGAACGACAGAATTTGTTCCTCCCAGTTTGGCATAAAAATAAAACAAAAAAGGTGACTCAACCGTGGCAAACAAGCGAAATTAGGGATAGCATAAGATCCAAGGAGAGGACATATAAATTGGCCAGAAAAAGCAGTAAACTGAGGATTGGGAGCCGTTTAGGATTCAACAAAGGACGACAAATGGATTAATTAAGAAGGGGAAAATAGAATATGAGAGTAAGCTATCAGGGACATAAAAACTGACTGTAAAAGCTTTTATAGATATGTGAAGAGAAAAAGATTGGTGAAGTCAAGCGTAGGCCCCTTGCAGTCAGAGTCAGTGGAATTATAATGGGGAACAAAGAAATGGCACACCAATTAAATACATATTTTGGTTCTGTCTTCACAAAGGAGGACACAATTAATCCCCCAGAGATGCTGGGGAACATAGGGTCTGATGAAAGGGAGGAAGAGAAAGAAATCAGTATTTGTAGGGAAATGGTGTTAGGGAAATTGATGGGATTGAAGTCCGATAAATCACTAGGGCCTGATAATCTACATCCTAGGGTACTTAAGGAAGTGGCCCTAGAAATAGTAGATGCATTGCTGATCATCTTCCAACATTTGATGTAATCTGGAACATTACCCATGGATTGGAGGGTAGCTAATGTTACCCCACTATTTAAAAAAGGTGGTAGAGAGCAAACGGGGTATTACAGACCGGTAAGCCTGACATCAGTAGTGGCGAAAATGGTAGAGTCCATTATAAAAGATGTAAAAGATGTAATAGCAGAGCACTTGGAAAACAGTGGCAGGATCAGACAAAGTCAACATGGATTTACAAAAGTAAATCGTGCTTGACTAATCGACTCGAATTCTTTGAGGATGTAACTTGTAAAATAGATCAGGGAGAACCAGAGGATGTGGTGTATTTGGACTTTCAGAAGGCTTTCAATAATGTCCCGTATAAGAGATTAGCATGTAAACTTAAGGCTCATGGGATTGGGGGCAAAGTATTGACTTCGATAGAGAACTGGTTGACAGACAGAAAGCAAAAAGTTGGAATAAACGGGTCTTTTTCTGAGTGGCAAGCAGTGGGGTACCGAAGGGATCAGTGCTTGGACCCCAGCTATTCACAATATATATTACTGATCTAGGCAAGGGAATTGGATGCAATATCTCCAAATTTGCAGATGACACAAAGCTGGGTGTGCGTGTGTGCTGTGAGGAGGATGCCGAGAAACTACAGATGATTTGGATAGGTTGGGTGATTGGGCAGAAGCATGGTCGATGCAATATATCGTGGATAAATGCGAGGTTATCCACTTTGGTGGCAAAAACAGGAAGGCAGATTTTTATGTAAATGGCAATAGATTGGGATAAGGGGAAGTGCAACGAGACCTGGGTGTCCTTGTGCAACAGTCGCTGAAGTTAAGCATGCAGGTGCAGCAGGCTGTTAAGAAGGCAAATGGTATGTTGGCCTTCATAGCGGGAGGGTTTGAGTACAGGAACAAGGATGACTTGCGGCAGTTGTACAGGGCCTTGATGAGACCACATCTTGAGTAATGTGTGCAGTTTTAGTCGCCTTGTCTGAGGAAGGATGTTCTTGCCATGGAAGGAGTTCAGCGAAGATTCACCAGGCTGATACCTGGGATGGCAGGAATGACATATGAGGAGAGATTGGGTCGATTGAGCTTATAATCGCTGGAGTTTAGAAGAATGAGAGGGGATCTCATTGAAACTTGTAACATTCTGACACGACTGGACAGACTAGATGCAGGAAGGATGTTCCCGATGGTCGGGGAGTCCAGAACCAGGGGTCACAGTCAAAGGATAAGGGGTAAGCCATTTAGGACAGAAATGAGGAGGAATTTCTTCACCCAGAGATTGGTGAACCTGTGGAATTCTCTACCACAGAAGGCAGTAGAGGCCAATTCAATAAATATATTCAAGAAGGAGTTGGATATAATTCTTATGGCAAAAAGGATCAAGGGGTATGGGGAGAAAGCAGGGACCGGGTACTGAATTTGGATGATCAGCCATGATCGCACAGAATGGTGGAGCAGGCTCGAGGGGCAGAATGGCCTACTCCTGCTCCTATCTTCTATGTTTCTATGTTAAATCTCAAAAATACGCTCAAGTGCTTCAAAATGTGAGTATGACATTAAATGTGTTTAAATATAGTGGGGGGATTTAAATCAGATTCGGTGCCAGTGGATTTCAAGGTGATCTTCAATGTACGATAACAACTTCTCCATTGACTCCACTCATTTCCTCCAAATCAAAGGTGTTGCTATCGGTACCCGCATGGGTCCTAGCTATGCCTGCCTTATCGTGGGATATGTAGAACAGTCTTTGTTCCAGTCCTACTCGGGTCCCCTCCCTCACCTCTTTTTCCAGTACATTGATGACTGTATTGGTGCCGTTGCTTGATCCCGCCCTGAACTAGACATTTTCATTCACTTTGTCTCCAATTTCCACCCTTCCCTCACCTTCACATGGTCCATCTCCGAATCTTCCCTCCCCTTCCTCGACTTCTCGGTCTCCATCTCTGGGGATAGGTTATTGACCAAAATTCACTACAAGTCCACTGACTCCCACAGCTACATGGACTACACTTCCTCCACACCCCACCTCCTGTAAGCACTCTATTCCATTCTCCCAGTTTCTCCATCTCCGCCGCATACAATCCGATGATGCCGCCTTCCACACCAGTATTTCCGAGATGTCTTCCTTTTCCGCAACCGAGGAATCCCCTCTACCATGGTTGACATGGCCCTCGACCGTGTCCATTCTATCTCCCGCACTTCTGCCCTCACCCCTGCTCCCCCCTCCCGGAACCATGATAGGGTTCCCCTTGTCCTCACCTTTCACCCCACTAGCCTCCACATTCAACGGATCATCCTCCACCATTTCCGCCACCTCCGACATGATCCCACCACCAAACACATCTTCCCCTCACCTCCCCTTTCAGCATTCCCTAGGAACCACTCCCTCCATGATATCCTAGTCCACTCCTCCATCACCTCCAAAACCCCTTGCCCTTCACCCGGCACCTTCCCTTGCAAGCGGAGGAGATGCAAAACCTGCCCTTACACATCCCTCCTTCCCACTGTCCATGGCCCGAAACACCCATTCCAGGTGAAACAGTGATTTACTTGTACTTCTTGCAATCAAGTATACTGTATTCACTGCTCACGATGTGGCCTCCTCTACATTGGGGAGACCAAATGCAGATTGGGTGACTGCTGTGCGGAACACCTCCGTTCAGTCTGTAAGGATGACCCCGACCTTCCAGTCGCCTGTCATTGTAATTCACCGCTCCATTCCCACTCAGACCTCACCGTCCTCGGCCTCTTGCATTGTTCCATGGATGCTCAGCATAATATCGAGGAACAGCACCTCATCTTCCGATTAGGCACTTTACAGCCTTCCAGACTCAACATAGAGTTCAAAAATTTCAAATCATAACCTCGGCCCCCATTACATTTTCACTTATATTTTTTATCCACACCTTTAGTTTTTGCCCTCCGCCATTTTTTTCTCTCCCACATGCCAGCTGTCTCCCATTCTGCCAGCGCATTTCACACCTAATCTGGAGCCATCTTTTGTCTCCACTACTCCTATCATCATCTCGTCTCGTTTTGAATATCTCCTAATGTCTCTTCACTTCTCTTTTGTTCTCTCCCAGCCTGGGATTTTAATCTGTTTCATTTCCTGTGCTTTTTCAGTCTTGTCAAAGTGTTTCGACCTGAAACGTTGACTCTATTTCTCTCTCCACGGATGTTGTCTGGCCTGCTGAGTTTTTCCAGCATGTTCTGTTGAGATCTTCTGTGGTCGTCTTGCCTCCCTCTCCCCTTCCTCCCACACACAGCCAGTTTTTAAACCTTGTTTTAAACCTGCTGCTATGCTGGGCCAGTGCATTCCACAGTCTCACAACCCTTTCTAGAAATACACTTTCACTGCATGACTTCTCTGATTCTTAGATATTAATCACCTTGAGGTGCAATGGTGGCGTTTGTGACGTCAAATTAAAAGGCGGCCAAATGCAAACACGTTGGGGTCAAAGTTACTTTTGCACAGAATTGAACCTCAATCTTTCAAGATGGAATATTGTATTTGCTGCATCACAATAAACAATATCTTGTTATAAATGTTGGCTCATTAGTTCCCCAGTGTCAGAGGAAGAATTGTCTGATCCCCTCATTTATTTCATATATAAGACACAAACAAAGGGTAATCATTCAGAATCACCTCACAGTTTGACACTGAGATAAACGGGAGATACAGACAGCAATGGAACACATGGCGGAATAGAAAAGAGAGCTGGAGAAATAAACAACGTTCTGAGAGTCCAGAAGACAGCGACTGGTAGCTGATAGATATCAATGAGTGGAGGCAAGAAATTGTATTGGGATTCGGCCCCGTGGCTTAGCTGGTCAAAGCGTCTGTCTAGTAAACTGGGGATCCTGGGTTTGATTCCCAGCGGGGCCATTTTTTAAATGAATCTCTAGAGGTGAGCTTCTTCCCGTGTGAAAAGGCTAAAATTCTTTGAAATATAATTTTGGCTGCACTAGTTCCCATTCTGGATGAACGCTCCAATCGCTGCGGGGCCTAGGTCGAATTTCACCACTTCCTAATTTCTGGCGGTGCTGATTTATAACTCTTCACCTATAATCCATCTTTTCTAAGCAGTGCCATGTGTTACTTTGTGGTGGTCAGAGCAGAGCTCCAGTTGTTGATGTGTCGCCGTTATCGTATAGCACTTAGTATTCTGCGCTGTGGCCGCAGCAACCTCAGTCCGAATCCGAGTCATGGCACAGATTCTTCTTCCTTCCACAATCAACAGCCCTACATTACTGTCCTCCTTCAATGTCATTGCAACTTTCCTGCTAACATTCACTTTCACCTGCTTAAACCGGTAAATGTGCTCTGCTCCCTGCGCTGTTCCTGGGGCACATGTGCCATTCGCCCCAATCTGAGTTGGTGCATTGAAACCAGTCGATTGATTTAGACCAGCGGGACCTCTCGACAGACAAGCTCTGCGACAGCAGGGCCGGCCTTTGCAACCAAAGCAGCCCGATTGTACAAGATCATTCCTTGGGAAATGAAGGGCACTGGGGAGGCTAACTGAAGAATTGGGATTGTTCACCTGGTAGTTGCCGCTTTTCCCTAAACAGTTGATGAGCATGAGCGACGGGATGTGCTACATAGCTGTGGATGAAGGGTGAAATGTGCAATTTTGGCAAACTTGGTATCAAAAATTAAAATGGAGGCTCAGGATTTATCAAGGAGAGTAGGGGACGCTCCGGATGTAATAAACAGGGGAATGGATGCTCCGAATATACCAAACTGTTTAAGGGACGCTCCGGATTTACCCGACAGTGTAAGGGACGCTTCTGTTGTACTAGACAGGGTAAGGGACACTCCGGATGTAGCAGACAGTGGAAGGTACGCTCCGGATGTACTAGACAGTTTCAGGTACGCTCCGAATTTGCCATACATGGTAAGGAACGCTCCTGTTTTACCAGGCAGGGTAAGGGACACTCTGGATATATCTCACAGGGTAAGAGCCGCTCCGGATGTATCAGACAGGGTAAGGGACGCTCCGGATGCATTGGATAGGGTAAGAGACGCTCTGGATGTACCAGACTGGGTAATGTAAGCACCCGATGTACCAGACAGTGTAAGGGATGCTCCGGATGTTTCAGAAAGGGTGAGGGACGCTCCCGATTTACCAGACAGGGTAAGGGACGCTCCGGATGTACCAGACGGTGTAAGGGATGCTCAAGAGGTTTTGGAGCGGATAAGGGACGCTCAGGGCCTATCAGACCGAGTAAGGGACGCCCAAGAGTTATCAGAGAGGCTGATGGATGCAGATTTATTACTTTCTAAACCTCACATTTTCTAAGTGTCAATAAAAGCAAAAGTTGAATCCGAATGTAACAGATGGTCTGCTGTGTCCCACGTGGGGGCAATGAGAAGGTAGAATGGGGTCGGACTGGATATTTGAAGCGCTCAGAAGTACATCTATAACTGACACAGATTCCCCCACTCAATACAATAATAAATATTGCAGATACATCTAAACATATTTGTAACCAACAGAAGTGGAAATGCATTTACATCTAACACAACATCAACTCACAAATGCGTTCGTATCTAATATGGACACACACAAATATACTTACAGCCATCACCGGTGATTGTTTGATAAAAGAATACTTTAATTGTTTTTCTTTAAAGCCATGATATTTGCATGACAGTTTGCATTGACCTTCCTCCTAAGCCGCTGGAGATTGATGGAGAATGATTTTGGTCCTGATCAACCATTTCTTAGGCGGATTAGAACAAGTTTTGAGCGCAAGTCCAATGTTAGAAGTCGACGTTAAAAAGAGGCTCACCTTTCGTAAATTTCAATCTACAATCCACAAAGCGAGATTCATAACCCTAGACTAAAGAGTCACTCTGTCTAGAATACAGGCCCAATCAACTGGTTATCAAACGCAAATCAAATGGATTTGTCATGTATTGGCCATTGCATTTTGACTGAGACGTGTGCCCGCAGTTCCATTCTGGTTCCAAGCCCTCTTATTACTGTCGATGACTTGCCCGGAATGTGCTTGGGGAAGTGTTAGAATCGCAGATGCAGCCCTTCCCACTGACTTCCTCTAAATCTCCCTCCAGGATTTCCACCAGTGCATGGTTCATCAGCTTGAGCTACTGTTTAATTTGTTCTCGGCATTAACTGTGCTGATCCTTTAAATTGTCCCACTACACGGCCTCTCCAAATTTGTCGATTGCACCTCGAGGGCACTTTTCATACGTAAGCCAGCAACATCTGCCGGAGAGAGATTCAATTTCAACGGTTCTAAAACAATGAGTCGATCGATATCAAACTCGACATCCTCACCTACACGCTATACATGCAAATCTCTGCGCTCCTCTGCTTCAGTGATTTCTTGTTTCGCAGCGATGGGCAGTTTACGCTCTCTGAAGCTGCAATCACTGCTTTCCACCGGCAGCGGGCGCTTGGAGAGAGCGGGGCCGGACAGACAGAGTGAACTTCGCTGTTGTCGCGGCCACACTTACTCCGGGAGCTGGGGAACCAGCAAACCAGCTCATGGGTTTGTTGCCGCGCCTGAAATGCGGCTCCGAACTGTTGCTATTAACAGAGGCAGCGCTGCAGGATTCTGTAATGATCTCTCACACAGTCGGTATCTCTATAGATTTTGAGTGTGTACAAAACTGTATAGAGAAAAGGAGAATACCGTGTGGGTGTTAATGTATTTTATTAATCTCTACCTGCAGAACATGATTGAACCAGGGACCTGTTGTACTTTAAACGGACGTGATAACCGCTACACTTCGGAACCTGCTCCTCATTAAAAAATTAGAGAAACAGCTCAGAACAGCAATTGTCATCTACAAATACTCTTACCCTGCAATACGGATTCCATTCCACGTCGAGGAGTAAACTTTAAGAAAACTGTTTATTCTATTACATACATCTCATTAGACTGTGTGAGAAGTTTGTTGTAATCGTCATTAATCAACCGGTAACTCACATGGTTAACGAATCATGGGCAAAACTTTGAAACTTTTTTTGTTTTGCATGTGATGAATTTTCATCGGTTCACATTTTGCAGACTGTATTTTAGGAGTTGGGGGAAAATGTTCACTGCTTATCACATCAGGATCTAGTTGCAGCCTTTGGTAAATTCACCAGCTCGCTAACACATGAGAGTAACTCCTGCTTCAATCATTCATATAAACCCAGCCAATGCGCCTCAATTAAAAAATATTGCGCCCCTGCACGATTGGACAACCTGAGATGTGCAAGTAAATGAGCACCGATAACTAGCACCAATCAAGCGCAGCTCTAGTGGCGCAACCGGTTAGCGCGCAGTATTTATATAACAGTACCAAGCTTCGAAATATGCTGAAGTTGTGCGTTCGAGCCTCACCTAGAATAATTAATGCTTTTTGCGGTGTGATATTTCGACCGGAGCCGAAAGTACGAGTGGTGTTTCCACAAACTGTCTATTTATTAGCTGTTCCACGTGGGCTCTTAGGTTCCTCAGGCCCACCGTGTTCCAATACCGGATGGGAGGTTTAACGGAGCCCTTCAGTGTTACTTATTGACAGGAGGGCAGGTGGGGCCAGTTCTAACTGTTAAACCAGCAACTATCAGGCAAAGAATAATGTGAATGGAAATAGATTCCATTTGAACGCAGTGACTAACTCTTTGGCACAAGTGAGAAGATGTGTAAACTCACGAGTTATCTGTACATGTTTCCGACATCATATTGAACACAAACAACGATTCACCTGAACATGATGTTGAGAATTACAAGGACGGAAGTTACGTGTAGACAATCGCCCAAACACCATATCCACAATTAGGTTTTCGCGACAGTCTTGTTATGGGGAGAATTTTGAGCAGATTCAGGGAAACTGCTCATATAAAGAAGTTGATTTAGGAAAAGATAAACATAATTCAAATTAATGAACACGTCCTCTGCGAACTGGGTTCGCACTAGAGCAGAGAAACCTAATGCAACTTCCTACAAAAATCGGCGGCTCGTTGGTCTTGGGGCATGATTCTCGCTGAGGGAATTTTGCAAATTAAAATGCGAGAGCCCCGCCGCATTTAGTTAAAATTCACCAACTCGGTCATCACAACTGGAATTGCTTTTCTTTAAAATGGACTAACACACTAAATGATTCGGGATTGTGAGCGCACCCGGTTGAAGCAGATCCAGAGTGATCCTTGACTGACCACGACCTCGCCCATTATAGTCAGGCCTGATTATCATTGCTTATGAAATCGATGGAAAGATAAATCGGGCGATTTGTATAACGGGCGGCCGATTACGATGTGTAATTTTTCTAGAGCGCCAAGTTGAAGTTTTACTCCACTATGATTTTTCCCTTTAGCTCCGTCATTTCACTCCAGCCGAATGAACTGAGTTTTGGTGTCAGCCGTGGCTCAGCGGTAGCAAACGCAAGCCCCACTCCAGAGATTTGAGCACATAATCCAGGCTGACACTCCATTGCAGTACTGAGGGAGTGCTGCACTGTCGGTGGTCCCATCTTTCTGGTATGACGTTCAACTGAGTCTTCAGATCACATGAGAGTATGCCGAAAAGAACAAGGATTTCTCCTCATTGTACTACCTCTCAACTAAAGACACTAAAACAGAAAATCTCCTTATTAAATTTGATAAATATTTTTGAAATTACATTTCCTCCTAAACGATAAAGATATGTTTCAGCTCCCTAATCATTTGACTTTGTTCTCACTAGTTTTTCATTTGGTGCCAATCGCAGAGGAATGAAGAGATGTAGAGATGGTTCTCAATCTCCGATTCCTGCTCTACCTTCATTCAAGAACTCCACTGGTCTGTTTTAATTTTAACAAGATATGAAGAGTGCAGGGGCAAAGACCTGAGTCACCAGTGTGATTTTGACGAGATTGCGATTACAGAGCCTATTTTACGCAAAATTCAATGAAATGCTCGGAAAGTTTATCCGCATCAAACGTGTAACGGAATAACGACGAGGTCGAGATTCGAACCCTCACGTGCAAAGCACAATGGATTACACTGCGCTCAACCCTTCCCAGGGATATGGGGAGAAAGCGGGGACATGGTACTGAATTTGGATGATCAGCCATGATCTGATTAAATGGCGGAACAGGCTCGAGCGGCCGAATGGTCTACTCCTGCTCCTATCTTCTATGTTTCTATTTCCTGCAATTTGCATCTAAGCAGAAATACTCTGAAAGAAAGTCCCCTTAACCGCTTGTCCTGCCCGTGCACACAGATCTACAATGTAGAAAATGTACAATCACCTCATATAAGCAAAAGGCCTTCCGTTAACTTCAGGTGAGGGGCTGTCAGATTCAGAACAGTGAAGAAAATGGTTCGCCTAGTTGTTTAAATGACCGCGGCAGGACTCGAATCTGCAATCATCTGCTTAACTGAACGATTCAGCACCGAAGTCAAACCCCTTATCCATTTGGCCACGTGACCATCTTTCTGCAGTGGAGAGCATTGTGAGCAGATTCAGGGAAACGGCTCATATAAAGCAGTGGATTTAGGAAAATATAAACATATTTCATATTAATGAACAGGTCCTCCGCGAACTGGGTTCGCAACAGCGCAGGGAAACCTAATACAACTTCGTGCCCAAAATCGGCGGTTGGTTGGTCTAGAGGCCTGATTCTCGTTCAGGAAATTTCGCTGCTTAAAAAATGCGAGAGATCCCGGATTCAAATCCCGGCCTGAACCCCAACCTTAACAACGGGGTCATCACAGCTAATTTCGCACTCCTGTTAAAAGGACTTATACAATTGATGATCCGTGACTGTGCACTCACCCGATTTAATCATAGGGTCATAATCGCACAGACGGAGGTAATTCGAGCCAGTGCCGGATCTCTGTAGTGCAATCAAGTCAGTGCCATTCCCTCGCACTATCACCGTATTTCTGCAAGTTTATTTCCCTCAAATGCTGATCCAGTCTCCCCTTGAAAACATTGAGTGTCTCTGATTCCACCACTTCCAACGACAGTGAATTGCAGGTCATCACCGGTGTGTAACTTTGTTTCTTCACACCCCCTGTATCTTTTGCCTATAACCTTAAATCCCCTCGTCCTTGTACCATCAACTAGTGGGAAAAGCCGTTCCCGGTCTCGCCTATCGAAACCCGTCATTATCTTGTACACTTCTATGAAATCACTCCTCAACCTCCTTTACTCTAATGAAAACAAATCCAGCTTCTCCCACCTGTCCTTGTAGCTAAGATCCCCCTTCCCCGGAACCATTCTGGTAAATCTCCTCTGCACCTTCTGAAGGGCCTTCTCATCCTTCCTAAAGTGTGGTGGCCAGATGAGACGCAATACTCCAGTTGCGGCCTAGCCAGCGCTCTATAAAGACTCAGCATAACTTCTCTACTTTTGCACTCAATACCTCTATATATGAAGCCCAAGATCACAAATGCTTTTTTAACCATTTCTCAATATGTCCTACCACATCTAGGGACTTTTGCACATTACTCCCAGGTCCCTCTGTCCCTGCACACTATTTAAAACTGTGCCTTTAAGTGTATATTCCCTCTCCCTGTTCGTTCTGACAAAATGCATCACCTCACAATACTCCGTATTAAATCCCATCTGCAACTTGTCTGCCCGTTCTGCTAGCCTTTTTATGTCCTGTTGTAGTCGATTGGCATCATCATCACTGTTTGCCACACCCCCAGGTTTGGTGTCATCGGCGAATTTAGAAACTCTACTCTGTATTCCAATATACAGGTCATTTATATATATTAAAAAAAGGCAGTGGCCCCAGCACTGACCCTTGGGGAAAACCACTGTCTACCATTCTCCAATCTGAAGTACAGCTATTTACCACAACTCGCTGTTTCTGTCCTTAAGCCCATTCATTATCCAAGCTGCCACTGACTCACCTATTCCATGAGCCTCAATTTTGTTAACCAGCCTTTTCTGTGGTACTTTGTCAAACGCCTTCTGAAAATCCATGTAGCCAACATCCATTGCATTCACTTCATTAATTCTCTCTGTTACTTCATCAAAAAATTCAATTAGATTAGCCAAGCACATTCTGCATTTTACACATCCGTGTTGGCGCTACTTAATTAGCTTAAACTTCTCCAAGTGCCCATTAACATCTTCCTTGAATATTGTTTCTAAAACCTTACCCACCGCTGATGTTAAACTAACCTGCCTGTAGTTATTGGATCATCCTTACATCCTTTCTTGAAAAATGGTGTCACATTTGCCACTTTCAAGTCCTCAGGCACCTCCCGCGCATCTGGGGAAGATTGGAAAATTATGGCAAGCATTCTTTGTCTCTAATAGGCCGCACCCCGCCTCTTACTACCCGCTTACTGTTTACATGCCAGTAGTAGATTTTTGGGTTCCATTTTATGTTTCACGCCATTCTACTCTCATACTCTCTTTGCCATTCTTATTTGTATCTTCACATCCCCTCTCAACTTATTATATTTGGTCTGATTCTGCCTTGAAGAATTCGCCTGATACGCATCATACAATCTCCTTTCTTGTTTACACATCCCCTTTAAACAGATAAAAATGATCTAGGAATGACAGCGCACCCCTTTTAACCAGACACAGAATGATCCGGGACTGACAGCACATCCCTTTTAAACAGCCACAGAATGATCCGGGACTGACAGCACCTCCCTTTTAAACAGATACAGAATGCCCCGGGACTGACAGCACATCCCTTTTAAACAGACACAGAATGATCCGGGACTGACAGCACATCCCTTTTAAACAGATACAGAATGATCAAGGACTGACTGCACATCTCTTTTAAACGGACTCTGAGTGATCCGGGACTGACAGCACATCCCTTTTAAACAGATACAGAATGATCAAGGACTGACTGCACATCTCTTTTAAACGGACTCTGAGTGATCCGGGACTGACAGCGCATCCCTTTTAAACAGATACAGAATGATCAAGGACTGACTGCACATCCCTTTTCAACAGACACAGAATGATCCGGGACTGGCAGCACATCCCTTTTAAACAGATACAGAATGATCCGGGACTGACAGCACATCCCTTTTATACAGAAACAGAATGATATGAGAGCGACAGCACATCCCTTTTAAACAGAAACAGGATGATCAAGGACTGACTGCACATCTCTTTTAAACGGACTCTGAGTGATCCAGAACTGACAGCACATCCCTTTTAAACAGATACAGAATGATCCGGGACTGACAGCACATCCCTTTCAAACAGATGCAGAATGATCCGGGACAGGCAGAACAGCCCTTTTAAACAGACACAGAATGATCCGGGACTGGCAGAACATCCCTTTTAAACAGACACAGAATGATCCGGGACTGGCAGAACATACCTTTTAACCAGACACAGAATGATCCGGGAATGACAGCTCATCACTTTTAAACAGTTATACAATGATGCGGTTTATTCTTGGGCCCAAGTTGAAGTTTTAGTCCATTGTCATTTGTTTGCCTTCGCCATTTCACTTGAGCCGAATGAACTGAGTTTAGGTGTCAGCCGTGGCTCAGGGGCAGCAAACTCAAGCCCCACTCCAGGGACTTGAGCTCATAATCCAGGCTGACATTCCAGTGCAGTATTGAGGGGGTGCTGCACTTTCGACGGTACCGTCTTTCTGAAAAGACGTAACACCGAGACCTCAGATACCATGGCACTATTTTGAAAAGAAAGAGGATTTCTCACCAGTGTCCTGCCCATTATTTATCTCTCAACCAAAGACAAAAAAACAAATAATCTGGTCATTAATGTTGATAAAATCTTTTAAAATTACATTTTTTCCTAAAATTTAAAATTATGTTTCTGCTTTCTAATCATTTGTTTTCCCGCTAGTCTTTCATTGGGTTTCAATCTCAGAGGAAAGAATAGAGAGGAAATGGTGTATCTGTGATTCGCGATCTCTGTTCTACGTTTATGCAATGAGTCCGTGTTTATTTTAGTATTCGCATGAACAGCGCAGAGGCACAGACTGAAAAGCCCAGTGTGGCCAGCAATGATGATGATGGGATTCAACCCCACGAGTCCAGAGCACAATGGATTAGTCCGAATGACCATCGGATTTAATGGTCGGTTTTAAGCTGGATTCTGAGCAGAGAAGAACAAGTTCCGCCCAGTGAGTTAACAGACCGCGCATCACTCCGCTGCTCTTCCCCATAGTCCGACAAGATTTTCCATTCCACCTATATATTAGTAATTCAAGCCGTGCCATGAGCTAAGTGCAGCAAGCTTGGGAGGAAAATGTGACTTTGGACAGACGGATCTGTAGGGTTTTAGTTTTAACTCTCTTCACTCTTTAGGGTGATCAGAGCTCAGATCAACCAAGGCTTTAAACTTTTCAAACAAATCGTTTTATTAACATAATAATACAAGTTTTACAGAGAGCGATTTGTAAAACCTCAGTGGTGCAACTCAAAACTCAGAATGTTCAATTCTTCTGCTTCGGGAGAGGGAGAGATGAAGTATGTGTTGGTGTCCTTCTTGGTGTTTTTCTGGTCAGTCTTCCAGATCTCCACTCCGTTTGTCTGTCTCCTGGACTGCCTTCTGGAATGTGTTCTGCGTTTCACTTTAGAATTGCTGCTCTTGTACCATTGCTGCTGGCAGAAACAAGCCTTCCAGTGACTTTCCATTCTCTCTCTCCCATGGTTACACAGACTGATACTACCAGGCAGCACCGAGTGTATGTGAATGTTCCTCAGAGACTGTCGAGGCCTCCTTATCTGGAGCTTCCAGACAATCTGCAGGACACTTTTGGAATTCGGTCAGCAAAACTACTTGAAGTAAGTAAGTGATCCAGGTCTCTCGGCAATCCTTTACTTTTCTTAAAACCTGCATTGAAAATTCCAAAATCCTTCCAGAGGGAGAAGATTGAAGAAAATAAATTATTTGAAGTAATTAATTACAATAATGAGAGAATCTGCTGCGCGCAGAGGTCGAATGTGCATGGAGAAATCCCATTGGATTCCAAGTCCAACAACATAACCACTCGGCCATCGCAGCTATAAAAACGCTATCTCCAACAAGTTAAATTCTCAAATCGCTGACCCTGTTTATTATTGGTGATGATGGTTTCGTGATATTTAATTTGCTGCAAGTTCAGCAAGTCCAGAAGAATCACAGTGATCATCATTACAATAAAACAAAACTTCCGATATTTAATGGTAATGTAAGATGTTGAGAACAGTATGGAATATTCTGCAGGATAATGACCATAAACAGCTGGAACATTGTATTCTGCTGCCACAAGACACAGATCAGCCTTAGCCTCTGCTCCCTGCCCGCCGGCTGCAGAAACCTTGTCTCCAGATTATTAACTGATTCTACATTTGGAGATCAATATTCAGGATAGAAACTGAACACAGCGGGAGAGATCAAATATATAAATCAGTTATTTTAGACCAGAGACAGCGATAGATGTCCTATATTGCTCAAATGCATCAATATGTAAATATGACATTAAATGTGTTTAAATGCAGTGGGGGGTTTAAAGTAGATTCGGGGCCAGTAATTTCCAAGGTGATCTTTTCTGTGTCTCTCTTGCCTCTCTCTTCCGCTTCCTCCGTTGGGATCACACGTGTTTTTGCACAGAGTTGAACCTAAATCATTCAAGTTCGAATATTGTAATTGTTGCATCACAATCTTGTTAAAAATGTAGGCGCATTAGTTCCCCAGTGTCAGAGGAAGAATTGTCTGATCCCCTCATTTATTTCATGTAAGACACAAACACAGGTATTCATTCAGAATCAACCCACAGATTGAAACTGAGAGAAACACAGTGAGATACAAACAACATCGGGATACATGGCGGAATAGACAGGAGAGGAGAATCAATAAAAAAAGGCCTCAGCCTCCAACAGACAGTGACAGGTAGCTGATAGATATCAGTGAGAGGAGGCGGCAGAATTGAGATGTGATTTGGATTCTTGGCTGGTTAAAGCGCTTCTTTGGTAAACAGAAAATCCTGATTTCGATTCCCAGCAGGGCCATTTTCTTTGCCCGAATGAATCTCCAGGGGTAAGTTTCTTCTCGTGCGAAAGGGATACAATCCTTTTTAATATAACTGCAGCTGCACTAGTTCCCATTATGGATTAAGGCTCCATTCGCTGCGGGTCGTGGGTCGAACTCCACCAGTGTCAAAATTTCTGGCGGTGCTGATTTTGCATCTTCACCAAAAATCGATCGTTTCTAAGCAGTGCCCTGCGTGATTTGGCTGTGGTTAGGGCAGAGCTGGCGCAGCTGATGTGTGATGCAGGATCGTTTAGTGGTCAGTACTCTGTGTTGCGGCCACAGCAACCTTAGTTTGAATCTAAATCACGGTATAGTTCGCTTTATATCTTATTTTCTCTGCAGCACCTGCTGATAGAACACAGCAAGAAATCAATCTTCTCTACATCAAACAGCATTTTTTTTATTGATGGTGAAAACTTATTTACTCTTTCAAACCATGCGCTCTCACATGCCTGAGCTTGATGCTCCATAATTCAAACCCGCCTCTTCTCCCAGCTTTTTCTTCCGTCCACAATCTATAGCCCTCCTTCACTTTCCTCCTTCCGTTTCTTTGTCACTTTCCTGCGGCATTACCTTAATCTAACATTCACTTTCACCTACTTACACTGTTAAGTTTGCTCTGCTACCACCGCTGTTCCTGGCGGCACATGTCCCATTCGCAGCAATCTGAATTGATGCTTTGAAAACTGTCGATACATTTAGAACTGCGGGACCGCTCGACAGACAAGCATTTAGAAAGCAGGGCTGGCTTTTGGAAGCAAAACAACCGGATTGCACAAGAAATTTTCTTCGCCTAATGGATAAAGCATCTGACGTCATTGCTAATCGTAATTGGGATTGCCGTCAGTAGCGGATCATTCACTGTCTCTTTGAAACGGGTTTGCTCACATTCTTGCTTTGGTGTTTCATAGCTGCGAGACGCCCTGTGTTCAAATCCCGGAATAACCCCGCTAGATTTTAGTCAAAACTCAGCTTCTTACAGCTGATCGACATTTCAGAAAACATAAATACTTACCATTAAATACATGAGATTTCGTGTCATTTTGCCCATATATTTCGAAATCATAGAGCTGCACTTAAGCAACTAAAAACAAACCAACTGAAAAAAGTTAAAGGCTCCCAGGTGTATTCTGCTCGGTGTATCATTGGACGTCTTGGACCCGTGTTGGATTCCGGCCAATGCTGGACCTTTACATTTTGCTTTCTGCACCCATGAGCTGGCCTGAATTGTGATAAACTTACATTCGGCGTCAATCTTCTTGATACAGCCTCTTCCCGAATATTAGTCAGTCCTGCTTTCTCTAGCGCTGAAAGGATGTGAGAAGCTGGCTTGTGAACTGGTCCTTTGGGTGCCGAATTCAAACCGTACAGGGTTCTGTACTGGCCAGGAATCAAACTGTCCTGACCAGCCTGCCTGGTCTGATTAAAAGGGGTGCGCACCTCTTCTTTCGATCAGGCGCATTACTGCCTTCCTGAAGTAACGGAATGCCTTTTGCTTACAGAAGCTGATTCTATATATTCAACATTGTCGATCTGGGTGCATGGGCAGGACAAGCTGTAAAGGGGACTTCCTTGTGGAGTATTTCTGTTTGGATGCAAAAAGCAGGAAATGGAATGTCTGAGTTGTAGGCGGGAGACGAGAGGTTAAGACGATGGAATGCTAATCCATTGTGCTTATTTATTGTGTTGAATGTTTGATGCTGATAAACCTTCCCAGCATTTGACTGAATCTTACATAAAATTAGCTTTAAATTCTAATCTCGTCTAAACCACTGGTCTTGGCCTCTTCATTGTTCATATCTTGTTTATATATCACGGACCATTGGAATTTTTCACCTTCTCAAATGAAGGTGAAACAGAGATCGTGAGTCGGAGAGAGAACTTTCTTCCTTCTTCCTTCGGTTCATTCGGCTGGAGTGAAATGACGGAGATAAAAAATGATGACATCCAAACAGAAGCAATGTGCACAAAAGTTCTCTTCACCACAAGTCCTGCACGTTACACCCGGATCCACAGCGTTGAAAATGTACAGTCAGCTTCTGTGAACAAAAGGAATTTAGATATTTCCATTACCTGAGGTCAGTGATTGTTAGAAATGGTCAGGCGTAAAACAGGTCCGATCCAGGATGGAACCCAGTGTGCAAACCGACGGCAGAAGACTGGAAACTACAATTTTCTGATAACATAATAATACACGTCAAAGTTAAACACCTTAGCCATTATGTGGTGCGGTTATTATTATCTGATTTCTAATTGTTCTTGAAATTCCACTGAATTAACTGACTGGTGGAAAAGCTTTGACTCAACTTGATCGGCTCGGCTCATCCTTGGGCCGAGTGGCGAGTGGTGCAAACACAGCCTGCAACTGAATCATTAATGTTCTTCAAGGAAGGGAAACTACCCCTTGCACTTCTTGTCACACAAGTGGCACCAGTCCCATCCCAATTTCAAGATGCTTAATCCCCGCTGAGCTGGACTGACGAACCATTTTCTGGAGGGAGTCTCATCGTCTGCTCAGCAGAACAGTCAATCTGCTGGACTTCCAGCTCTGCCAGACTGCATGTTCTTTCAGACAGCTTTCCAACTGGACACAGGCATCCAATTGTCGTGCGAGCATTGCTGACTAGTTCATAGAAGATAGGAGCAGGAGTAGGCCATTCGGCCCTTCGAGCCTGCTCCACCATTCAATGAGATCATGGCTGATCATCCAAATTCAGTACCCTGTACCTGCCTTCTCCCCATATCACTTGATCCCTTTAGCCTTAAGAAATATATCCAACTCATTTTTGAATATATTTAATGAAATGGCCTCCACCGCCATCTGTGGCAGAGAATTCCACAGGTTTACCACTCTCTGGGTGAAGAAATTCCTCCTCATTTAAGTCCTAAATGGCTTACCCCTTATCCTTAGATTATGACCCCTGGTTCTGGACTCCCCGGCCATCATAAACATCCTTCCTGCATCTAGTCTGTCGAGGCCTGACAGAATTTTATAGGATTCGATGAGATCCCCTCTCAATCTTCTAAACTCCAGTGAGTATAAGCCCAATCGACACAATCTCTCCTCATACGTCATTGCTGCCATCCCAGGTATCAGCCTGGTGAATCTTCGCTGTACTCCTTCCATGGCAAGAACGTCCTTCCTCGGGTAAGGCGACCAAAACTGCACACAATACTCAAGGTGCGGTCTCACCAAGGCCCTGTACAGCTGCAGCAAGACATCCTTGCTCCTGTACTCGAACCCTCTTGCTACGAAGGCCAACATACCATTTGCCTTCTTAACCGCCTGCTGCACCTGCATGCTTACCTACAGCGACTGGTGCACAAGAACACCCAGGTCTCTTTGCACTTCCCCTTCTCCTAATCTATTGCCACTCAAATAATAAACTGCCTTCCTGTTTTTGCCACCAAAGTGGATAACCTCACATTTATCCACATTATAGTGCTTTTGCCATGTTCCTGCCCAATCACCCAATCTGTCCAAATCGTACTGAAGTTTCTCGACATCCTCCTCACAGCTTACCCTCCCACCCAGCTTTGTGTCGTCTGCAAATTTGGAGATATTACATCCAATTCCCTCGTCCAGATCATTAATATATATTGTGAACAGCTGGGGTCCTAGGACCGATCCTTGCGGTACCCCACTAGTCACTGCCTGCCACTCGGAAAATGACCCGTTTATTCCAACTCTCTGCCTTCTGTCCGCCATCCAGTTCTCTATCCAAGTCAATACCTTGCACCCAATCCCATGTGCCTTAATTTTGCACGCTAATCTCTTATGTGGGACCTTATCGAAAGCCTTCTGAAAGTCCAAATACACCACATCCACTGGTTCTCCCTTATCTATTTTACGAGTCAACAATTGTAGAATCTCATTACAAAATCAGTTTTGGATTTATGACTTATATTATCAAATAAGTTACTGCTCTGCCCCCTCCCCAGGCCGAGTCGCCATGGCCGGAGCCGGGCTCGAGTTTGGGGCTGGGGCCTGTTCCAAGTCCGAGTCCCTGTCGCCGATGGCCGGGCTGCGGATCAGGCAATGCCACGGCCGCCTGACAGTGGAGCCAGTGCTGTTTCTTGCCACACTGGCGCTGGTGGCCCCGCTCAGTACCCAGAAAATCTTCCGCACCCTGAGTGCTGAGTGTGACCTCAGCGGCAACTGGAGCCGCAGCTGCAACTGGTTGGCGGAGGAGCAGGATATGGTCTGTGGTTTCTTGCCATGGCCACTGCACCCGTGATAAGAGCCAAGTTTTCAAAGTTGGCAGAGGCGACGGAACAAGGTCAGATAAGAGGTAGCTGTTGGTAAAGTTCAAGGCCGTTTCAGGAGAACGTCCCATCTCCCATTCTCGACCTTTGCTTAGCTGGCTGATCTCCTCAAAAGGCCTCTGGAGAGGTTCTACTACTCATCACTATCCTGGCGGATCTGTGCGTGGATCCATTGGGTGGGGGCAAGGCTTGAGTTGGCTGATACTCCCCGCCCCGCACCAGCTCTAATAGCCCACCAACTCATTGTCAAGCTTCACTGATGAGTATTACCCATAACGTATTGAGGAACCTATACCCTCTGGAGTTTCGAAAAATGAGAGGTGATATCATTGAAACAGAAGATTCTGAGGGGATTTGACAGGGTGGTTGCTGAGGGGTTGTTTCCCCTGGCTGGAGAGTCTAGAACCAGGGGGCATAATCTCAGAATAAGGGGTTGGCCATTTAGGCCGGAGCTGAGGAGAAATTCCAGAGGGCTGTGGAGGCTCAGTCGTTGAATATATTCAAGGCTGAAATCGATAGATTTTTGGATTCTGAGGGAATTACGGGATATGGGGATTGGGCGGGAAAGTGGAGTTGAGGTCGATGATCAGCCATGATCTTATTGTATTGCGGAGCAGGCTTGAGGGGCCGGATGGCCGACTCCTGCTCCTAATTATTGTTGCAGAATTAATAGCTCAACATTGTCGCCTGTCTCAGCATCCTCTTATAATACACTCTAGAATAAGCAACTGTACTGAAAATGTTGCGTTATTTCACTGTGACAGCGAAGAAGCATTTGAGTGAAGACATTGGCCACGAAGTTTCTTGTCCTATATGCGTGGCTGTAGAGATGGTGCAGGAGGGAGGGCTTTAGATTCCAGAGGCATTGGCACCATTTCTGGGGAAGGTGGGACCTCTGCAAGCTGAACGGGTTACACCTCAAGAGAGCCAGAACCAATATTGTCATGGGGAAGTTTGCTAGTGCTGTTGGGGAGTGTTTAAATCTAGCTTGGCAGGGGGATGGGCACCAGAATATAGGCATACAAAAGCGGAATAAGGTGCATAAAAGAGTGAGTGTTTTGGATAGTACTAGAGAAGAAAGTCGTACTAGAGGAGGAAATAGTACAATATTAGATAGGAGCAGACTAAGCAAGACAATGAAAAAAATAAAAATTGGTTTACAATGCATGTACATAAAATCACAAAGTGTGGTGAATAAGGTTGGTGAGTAGAAGCACAATTAGTCGTGTGGCAATATGATGTTGTGGCAACAACGGGAGTGCGTCTTAAAAACGGCAAGGACTTGGCATTTAATATTCAACAATGTTCAGAAAGCATATGGAAGGAAAATGGGAGATGGAGTGACAGTGCTGATTAAGGAAGACATTGTAGTGTTGGAAACGGAAGATGTTCTTGAGGGGACAAGGACAGAATCCATTTGATTAGAGTTGACGTGTAAAAAGGGTGTCATTACGGTATTGGAGGTATTCTACAGGCCCCCAAATAGTGAGAGGGAGGCAGAGGAGCAAATCTGCAGGGAAATCACAGAGATATGCAAGAGCTATAGAGTGGTGATATTGGAGGTCTTTGATTACCCAAATGTCAATTGGGATAATGCTAGAGTAAAGGGAAAGGAGGAGGAAGAATTTCAAGCAAATTTCCTTGACCAATATGTTCTTGGCTCATGTAGGAAGGAGGCATTGCTGGAACTAGTGCTGGAGAATGAGGTGTGCCAGGTCGGCCAAGTGTCTGTGGGAGAACACTTGCGTAGGAATGATCATCGTATCATAAGATTTAGATTAACAATGGAGAGGAGCAAGGAATAATCTATAGTGGAACTTCTAAACTAGATTAGGGCTTACTTCAATGGGAAGCGAAAGGAGACAGCCAGATTTAAATTGAACAAAATGATGACAGGAAAAACTTTAATGGAACAATGGGTGATCTTTAAGGAGGAGATGTTCCAAGTACAGGCTAGGTACATTCCAAAAAAAGCGAAGGGTAAGGGAACCAATGCAAGGGCTCCTTGGATGACGAAGGAGATAGAGAAGAGGACGAAACAAAAAAAGAGCGTGCATGATGAATGTCAGGTGGATTCTTCAACGGTGAACCATACCAAATACAATAAGTTCAGAGGGGACATGAAGATGAAAATAAGATTGGCAAAGGGAGAATATGAGAGTACAATGGCGGTTAACATAAAAGGGAAACCCAAAAATCTTCTACTGGCATGTAAACAGTAAGTGGGTAGTAAGAGGCAGGGAGGGGCCTATTAGGGACAAAGAAGGTGATATATGCTTAGAGGCGCAGGGCAAGGCTGGAACACTCAATGAGTACTTTGTATCTGTGTTTACTAAGGAGGTGGATGCTGACAAAATATCAATAGAAGTGGAAAAGTTAGAAGCAATGGAAGGGGTGAAAATTGATAAACAGGATGTACTAGATAGGCTATGTTATAAATCTCATCATCATGAAGAGACGACTCATGAAGTAACACTGGGTGGCAAGCTGGTGGCGCCGTCCAAGGAGTATAAATACTCGTGCCTGGGCCCAGCTTGCTCAGGATGTTTCTGTAACCAGGAACTAGTGATGTAACTAGAAATCTCATGGTTTCGAAACAGTTGATTAAAGCCTTGATTTATACTCAAACCAAGTACTCAATAGTCTTTTTACATCAAGTTAATCAACTGAACCTGGTCCATGCTATGAGTGATTTCGGGAAAAGCCAGCTACGACTTCAACTGTAGAAGAGAACTCCGGCGTAGTAATCAATCCACCATGGACAAACTACTCAGACCCGCCCGTCTTGACCTGGACCTGAATTCACCTAAAACTGCTAAGGTATGGAAACACTGGTATCGTAACTTCAGCAACTTCCACAGGGTGTGTGGTGAAAATTTTCCTGATAAATTAGAGATAGTTGCCAATTATGTATCTCCTCATGTGTTTGACTATATCGAAGACTGTGTAGACTTTGACTCCGCTATCCTAATTTTACAGCGACTATATGTTAATGCCCCAAACGAAATTTTTGTTCAGCATCTACTGGCCACAACTCGACAACAACCCGGGGAATCACTTGACGAATTCCTTCAAAAGCTTTGCAGGCTCAGCAAGGATTGCAATCTTAAAGCTGTCACAGCTGAGCAGTACTAGGAGGAGCAAATTCGTGATTCCTTTATTAATGGGATTGTGTCTCCCTTCGTATGCCAGCGTCTGTTGGAGAATTAAACCCTCGAGTTACAGGCTGCTTATAACCAGGCATGTTCCCCGGACTTAGCAAAGAGGAATGCAGATACATATCATTTACCATGTGCACGGCTGTTGCTATCACTTTTAATGACTCATTTGATAGGTCTCGGGCAGAAGCCCTCACCGATGATGACTCTAACCTAGCTGATGACAACCCTACCCTAGAAGCCTTCAATGATGACGACGCTGCCCTAGCAGCATCTTGGCAATCTGGAAGGAAGTGTTTCTTCTGAGGAGGTGCATTCCATTATAGGAAATATTGTCCTGCTCGTAACACAACCTGCAATCATTGCAGTAAGAAAGGTCACTTTTCTAAGGTATGACAGTCAAGAGCCTCTGTTACTAACAAAGGCCACTTTTCTAAGGTATAGGTTGAGAGACCCTGTTAGTTTTACAGCTGCAATCTATAAAACTGCTACTACCCAAGAGCAACGACTAAGGTTACAGCTGCAATCTATAAAACTGCTCCTCCCCCAAGAACCACGACAAAGCTTACAGCTGCAATCTATAAAACTGCTCCTCCCCAAGAACCACTACCACGGTTGCAGCTATCAAGGGTAAAACGGCCCCTCCTCCGATCACAGCTGTTTTTCCCCCAATTTGTGTCCCATGCAGCCACGAATGTTTCGGTAAATGGACACATTTTGAGTGCACTAATCCATTCATGCAACTGTGACAGCTTCATTAGTGAGTGGACTGTCAGTAAGTTAAAACTGCGTATTTACCCCTTGGACAGGGAAATTGCAATGTCTCTGACGACCCTGACCACCAATTCTTCAGGCTTTTGTCTTCTCGACCTTATTCTCAATGGCCGCACTTATTTTGCCACCCGGCTTGGGTACTCAAAAACCTATGCAGTGATGTGCTTCTGGGACAGGATTTCCAGAAACAACACAAAAAACTCACTTCCGAGTTTGGAGGGTCAAAGCCGGAGCTTACTATTTCCAAAGTACTGTTTTGTGTGCTTTCGGCGGCTTCGCTCGACGAGCCATTCTTGTTTGCCAATTTGTCCCCCTGATTTAAGCCCATAGTCACTAAATCACGACGTTTCAGCCAAGCTGATCAAGCCTTTATCGAGGCAGAAATCTCTCGCCTTCTAGCTGACGGTATCATTGTACCATGTTCATCTTCCTGGCGGGCTCAAGTCGTCGTTGTTAAAAATCATCTGAAGCAGCACAAGAAACGTCTTTGCGTTGATTACTCGCAAAATATTAACCAGTATACCGACCTGGATGCCTACCCACTACCACGCATCGATGACATGGTCAATAACCTTGGCAACTACAAGGTATTTTCAACCTTTGATTTAAGGAGCACATACCATCAAGTACCGTTAAAGGACTCTGACAAAAAGTATACGACCTTTGAGGACAACGGTCGTCTTTATCAGTATTGTTGCCTTCCATTTGGGGTCACCAATGGGGTGGCCATCTTTCAACGGGCAATGGATAGCCTAGTCAAATAGGAGAACTTAACGGACATTTTTCTATGTCTGGATATTACCACCATTGCTGGTCATGACCAGAAGGAGCATGATGCCAACCTCAAAAACTTTTTTGACGTTTTCTGTCATCGCTACTTAACTTTAAACGAGTCCAAATCTGTGAAATCAGTACCATCAGTCAACATCCTTGGCTACTGGGTGGGCAATGGCGTCATTGAACCGGATCCGGAGCAACTTCATCTGCTTCAGGAACTCCCTCCCCCTATCAATCGTGGCTCTCTTCGTCGGGCACTCGGCATGTTCGCCTATTATGCGAAGTGGATAGCCCACTTCTCTGACAAGGTCCAGCCCCTGCTTCACGCAAAGTCATTTCCGTTGGAGGCATCGGCTATTTCAGCTTTCAACCTCCTCAAGCGACAACTGGAAAAAGCCACGCTTTGTTCTATCGATGAAAATCTCCCTTTCGTGGTCAAGTGCGATGCATCAGAGGTGGCGATCCCGGCTATGTTGAATCAAGGTGATCGACCCGTTGCAGTTCTGTCCAGAACTTTGCAGTGTAGCGAGCTCCATTATCCTCCTGTCGAGAAGGAGGCTACGGCTATCATCGAAGCAGTACGTAATAGGAGTCATTTTCTCGCTCGTTGTCATTTCATGCTAATAACCAATCAGCGCTCCGTTGTCATTATGCTGGATAACCGGAAATGCACTGAGGTCAAGAATAACAAAATACAACTCTGGAGGATGGAATTTTCTGCCTTTGGCCACAACATACAGTATCGACCCAGCAAAGAGAATGTAGCCCGAGCTACCCTCATGCGTGCATTCTGCTCTTCTATGTCAACTTCGACTCTTGCAGATTTTCATTCTGACTTATACCATCCTGCCATTACCCATATGTTACACTTTGTGCGATCTAAAAATCTCCCATTTGCTATGGAAGATGTGAAAAGAACCTGTTCCACCTGTAGAATTTTTGTGGAATTAAAACCACAATTCTTCCGTCCATCGGATGGCTCGCTCATACATGCTATGCAGCCTATGCAGTCACCCAGCATTGATTTAAAGGGCCATGGCCTTCCTCAACGCGAAACACCTACTTGCTTACAATGGTGGACGAATATTAACGCTTTCGTTTTGCTTTCCCCTGTCCCAATATGCTGACTTCCACAGTGATCAAATGTCTCGATCAAGTCTTTTCCCTTTGTGGTACGGCCAATTTCATCCACTCTGATCGGGGTCCCTCCTTCATGTCAAGCAAACTCAAAATTTAACTTTCCCAAGGGGGAATCACCACAAGTAAAATGACACCGTATCATCCCATCGGTAATGGACAGGTTGAGCGATACAATGCTATCATTTGGAACACTATTCGTCTTGCACTGTGGTCACGCAACCGACCAGACCAGCAGTGGGAAACTATGCTCCCTGATGCATTGCATTCCATCAGGTCTCTTCTTTCTATTGTCCACTAATGTCACTCCTCACGAGCGATTCTTCAGGTTCCAGCGTCGCTCCGCTCATGGGATGTCCCTACCATCATGGTTGGGTGCTCCCACCCCGTGCTGCTCCGAAGATTCGTCCGATGTTCGAAAAAGATCCCCACATCGACGAGGTGGAACTAACAGACGTTAATCCCACTTACACTCACGTGCGGTACCCTGATGGCCGGGAGTCCACCGTTTCACTCTGAGATCTGGCTCCCTGTCCAACTGGTCCCAAGGACCCTGGTGCCAGGGTCAAGGATATCACTGAGCGGCTGCAGGGCATTCTGGAGGGGGAGGGTGAACAGCCAGAGGTCGTGGTCCACATTTGTACCAACGACATAGGTAAAAAGAGGGATGAGGTCCTGCAGCAAGAATTTAGTGAGCTAGGTGAAGGATTAAAGAGCAGGACCTCAAAGGTTGTAATCTCTGGATTACTCCCGGTGCCACGTGCTAGTGGGTATAGGAATAGGAAGATAGAACAGATGAATGCGTGGCTAAAGGGATGGTGCAGGGGGGAGGGCTTTAGTTTCCTGGATCATTGGGTCTGCTTCTGGGAAAGGTGGGACTTGTACAAGTCGGACGGTTTACACCTGAACCAGAGGGGAACCAATATCCTTGCGGGGAGGTTTGCTAGCACTGCTGGGGGTGGGGTTTAAACTAACTTGGCAGGGGGATGGGGTACAGAGTGGAGCTATACTAGGGGGTGAGTTACAGCCAAATACAGAGGAAAAAGCAAGTCAGCTGGGAAGGCAGAGCAAATATGTGAAGGCAAAAGGGAATATGGCTGGGCGGGAAGGCATATATTTTAATGCAAGGAGTCTTACAAATAAGGTGGATGAACTGAAGTTGTTGTTGAACACATGGGAGTACGATATTGTTGCTATCATGGAGACATGGTTGAGGGAGGGTCAGGACTGGCAGCTCAATATTCCGGGGTATAGAATCTTCAGGCGAGACAGAGGGGGGTGTAAAAGGGGAGGGGGTGTTGCAATATTAATTAAGGAGTCAATTACTGCTGCAAGGAGGTACGATATATTAGCGGGTTCCTCTAATGAGGCCATATGGGTAGAACTTAAAAACAAAAAGGGGGCAAGCACTTTGCTGGGAGTGTACTATAGGCCCCCAAACAGTCAGGGGGAGATAGAGGAACAGATATGTGCGCAAATCTCAGAGAAGTGCGAAAATAATAGGGTAATAATAGTGGGGGATTTCAACTTCCCCAATATAAATTGGGATAGTCAGAGTGTGAAAGGCTTAGAGGGTGCAGAATTCTTAAAGTGCATCCAGGAGAGCTTTTTGAGCCAACATGTAGAAAGTCCTACAAGAGAGGGGGCGGTACTGGACCTAATTCTGGGGAAAGTAGCCGGGCAAGTGGTGGAGGTATCAGTAGGAGATCATTTTGGGGACAGTGACCATAATTCGGTGAGATTTAAGGTGGTCATGGAAAAAGACAAAGACGGCCCGGAAATAAGGGTTCTAAATTGGGGGAAGGCCGATTTTAATATGATAAGGCAGGATCTGGCCAAAGTGGACTGGGAGCAGCTACTTATAGGAAAATCCACATCAAAACAGTGGGAGACTTTCAGAAGGGAAATAGAGAGAGTGCAACGCCAACATGTTCCTTTAAAGGTCAAGGGTGGGACCAACAAGCAAAGGGAAACTTGGATGACAAGGGATATACAAAAATGCATTAGAAATAAAAGGGGGGCTTTTGGCAGTTACAAAAGACTAAAGACGGAAGAAGCCCTAGAGGAGTATAAAAAGTGCAGGGGCATACTTAAAAAAGAAATTAGGAGGGCGAGGAATGGCCATGAAATAACACTGGCGAGCAAAATAAAGGAAAATCCTAAGATGTTTTATAAGTATATTAAGGGCAAGAGGATAACCAGGGAAAGGGTAGGGGCCATTAGGGACCAAAGTGGCAATCTGTGTGTAGAGCCAGATGATGTAGGCGGGGTTTTAAATGAATTGTTTGCATCTGTGTTCACTATGGAGAAAGACGATGCAGACATAGAAATCGGGCAAGGGGACTGTGACATACTTGAACATATTAGCATCGAGAGGGAGGAGGTGCTAGCGGTTTTAGCAGGCCAAAAAGTGGATAAATCCCCAGGCCCGGACGAGATGTATCCCAGGCTGCTGTGGGAGGCAAAGGAGGAGATTGCAGGGGCTCTGACACAGATTTTCAGAACCTCTCTGGCCACGGGGGTGTATCAGAGGACTGGAGAACAGCTAATGTAGTACCATTATACAAGAAGGGTAGCAGGGATAAACCAGGGAATTACAGGCCAGTAAGCCTAACATCTGTGGTAGGGAAATTATTGGAAAAAATTCTGAGGGACAAAATTAGTCTACACTTGGAGAGGCAAGGATTAACCAGGGATAGTCAGCATGGCTTTGTCAAGGGTAAATCATGTCTGACAAATCTGATTGAATTTTTCGAGGGGGTGACTAGGAGGGTGGATGAGGGAAATGCTGTGGATGTGGTTTACATGGACTTCAGTAAAGCTTTTGACAAAGTCCCGCATAGGAGACTTGTCAAGAAGGTAAGAGCCCATGGGATCCAGGGTGCCTTGGCGTGTTGGATCCTAAACTGGCCGAGTGGCAGGAGGCAGAGGGTGATGGTCGAAGGTTGCTTTTGTGACTGGAAGCCTGTGTCCAGTGGGGTACCTCAGGGATCGGTGCTGGGTCCCTTGTTGTTTGTGATCTACATAAATGATTTGGATGAGAATGTGAAAGGTATGATCAGTAAGTTCGCAGATGACACGAAAATTGGTGGGGTGGTAAATTGCGAGGAGGAAAGCCTCAGGCTACAGGACGATATAAATGGGTTGGTCAGATGGGCGGAAAAGTGGCAAATGGAATTTAACCCTGAAAAGTGCGAGGTGATGCATTTTGGATGGACAAATTAGGCAAGGGAATACACAATGAGTGGTAGGAGCCTAGGAAGTACAGAGGGTCAGAGGGACCTTGGTGTACATGTACATAGATCCCTGAAGGCAGCGGAACAGGTAGATAAGGTGGTTAAAAAGGCATATGGGATACTTGCCTTCATTAGACGAGGCATAGAATATAAGAGCAGGGAGGTTATGATGGAGCTGTACAAAACGCTGGTGAGGCCACAGCTGGAGTACTGTGTGCAGTTCTGGTCGATTCACTACAGGAAAGATGTGATTGCCTTGGAGTGGGTGCAGAGAAGATTCACCAGGATGTTACCTGGGATGGAGCGCCTCAGCTATGAAGAAAGACTAAACAGGCTGGGGTTGTTATCCTTGGAGCAAAGAAGGCTGAGGGGGGACCTGATTGAGGTGCACAAAATGATGAGGGGCATAGATAGGGTAGACAAAGAGGAACTTTTCCCCTTAGTAGGGGGGTCAATAACAAGGGGGCATAGATTCAGGGTAAGGGGCAGGAGATTTAGAGGGGATTTGAGGAGGAACTTTTTCACCCAGAGGGTGGTTGGAATGTGGAACTCAATGCCTAAAAGGGTGGTCGAGGCAGGAACCCTCACAACATTCAAGAAGCATTTGGATGAGCACTTGAAATGCCATTGCATACAAGGCTATGGACCAAATGCTGGAAAATTGAATTAGACTGGACAGGGATGGATGGGCGGCACAGACACGATGGGCCGAAGGGCCTCTTTCTGTGCTGTAAAACTCTATGACTCTATGACCCAACTGATAGAGGGACCACGGTAATGATGCCAACACTCTGCGCTCCTTTGAAGATGACGCCCTACCTGGGACATCAAGAGATCTGCCAGCTACTCCACCGGATCAACTAAGGGAGCCGAGCGCTCCCCATGGGATGGCCACCCGAAGCCAGGACGCCGGTCATTTCCGAGCTATCAACCAAGTTGAAGCCAGCTCTGTGCCTGTGGGGTCCTCACACGGAGTCACGATCTCCCCAGTCTCCCTCAGGCTGATCAAAGCGACACGGGCCCTGTCGAGCAACCAGTACGTATCAAGCAATCCAGGGACCAAGACATGGTCCGGGGAGACGTGCCTTCCAGCCATAAACAAAGATCTAAAAGACTGCAGCTATTCGTGGTCCGCCTAATCCGTTAGAAGGAAGTCATCGAACTTCCAAATCTTTTAGGCAGGAAGAATGTTAAAAATCTCATCATGAAGAAACGACGCATGAAGTAACACTGGGCGGCCAGCTGGTGGCGCCATCCAAGGAGTATAAATACTCTGCCGTGGGCCCAGTTTGCTCTGGATGTTTCTGTAACCAGGAACTGGTGATGCAACCAGACATCTCATGGTTTCGAAACAGTTGATTAAAGTCCTGTTTTATACTCAAAGCAAGAGCTCATTCGTCCTTTTGCATCAGGCTGGGTATTCTTCGAGTGGATACGTCGCCTGGTCCAGATGGCTTGCATGTCAGGTTGCTAAGGGAATTGGGGGAGGAGATAGCGGAAGTGCTTGCCATAATTTTCCAATCTTCTCTAGATGCGGGGTGGTGCAAGAGGATTGGATACTGGCAAATGTGAGAACATTTTTCAAGACAACGTCTAAGGGCAAGCCGAATAACTACAGGCCGGTCATGTTAACATCAGTGGTGGGTAAAGTTTTAGAAACAATAATCAAGTTTAAAATTAATGGGCAATTGGAGAGGTTTAAGCTCATTAAGGAGAGACAACACGGATTTGTAAAGGGCACACCATGTTTGCTTAATCTAATTGCATTTTTTGATGAAGTAACAGGGAGGATTGATGAAGGGAATGCAATGGATGTTGTCAACATGGAATTACAGAAGGCTATTGACAAAATAGCACATAGAAGGCTAGTTGACAAAATTGAGGTTCATGGAATAGGTGGGTCAGTGGCAGCTTGGATAATAAATTGGCTTTAGGACAGAAAAGATCTGCAGTTCTCTTCCATTTTTCTTCTTTCCCTCCATATATCTTGGTTCCCTTACCTAACAACAACGCGTAGATCTCAGTCTTGGAAGCAACAATTGACCTCCAGCATTCAAAGCCTTTCCAGATAGAGAGTTCTGGATTTCTACAAACCTTTGTGAGCAAAGTTGCTTTCGGATTTGATTTCTAAATTGCCCGGCTCTAATTTTGAGGCTATGACCCTTGTCTATAATTCCCCAACCAGAGGCAATAGTTTATCTCTATCTACCCTAATAATCCATTTAATATGTTAAACACTACCATCCGATCACCCTTTAATCTTTTAAACTCACGAGAACAGAAGGCAAATTTATACAATCAATCCTCATAATTCACCATTGTAAGTCACGGTGTTAATCTGGTAAATCTGCACTGCACAACGCCAAGGCCAATATATCCTTCCTGCATGTCGTGCCCAGAACAGAACACAATATTCTAGCTGTGGTCCAACTAGAACATTGTAAACTGGAGAATATCTTCCTCCTCTTTAGTATTTCAGCCCTCTTGAGGTAAAGGCCAACCTGCTTTGGAAAGGGTGCCGAGAAGAACCAGGAGACAAATTCCCAGTATAAAGCATCTTAGTTGTCAAGATCGACTGAACGAGTTGCGTGTCGACACTTTACAGAAGCCTAGACTGAGGATTGATCTGATCGATGTTTACAAGATGATAAAGAGTAGATGTTGGTCCAGTTCACAATTTGTTCCAATTAAATATTTGAGGGAGGACCAGTGTGACAATTTTAAGTTGTATAAGGCCAGATCTTGATCAGATGTCTGGAGGTGGTTCTTTTCGCAGAGAATAGTGGAACTCTGGAACAATCTGCCGGCTCGGGCAGTGGACACCAATTTGCTGAATTTCTTCAAGCGACAGCTGGACTTGTTTCTGGCTGGGGCAGATTCACCTCGTACAACAGCTCGGTCCTGCGAGGAATACAGGGCCAGGGTGATATCCTGGATTAAATCTGCTCACCTGGATGGGTCAGAGAGGAATTTCCCCGAATAGAGACCGAGATGGAATGGACACAAGCTGTCTGAAACGCCGGCTGATGGGGTGCTGGTGGCCGATACATTCCACACTGGCTGAACGGCTACGTTCCCAGTGGCTCATTCTTTTGGTGGTCTGATTCTTGTTAAAGGGCTTCACTGATTGATATGTGAGAGGTGTCATGTATAAATCCCGGACAAGCACAATATGTTCCCATTTGTAGCGAAAAACCATCAGTTTATGGTGCAGTGCAACCCATCTCGCCTCGTGCTTGCTGCAAAATTTGTGTAATAATAATGACGCACGCCTTTATTGCATCATTATTATGATTCGAGTTCCCAGCAATATCAGGCTCCATGATCATAATTGATCATAAGCTGCCATTCAGTGATTCTGGTTTGTCTAAAGTTAGACTCAAAATGAAAAAGTCCTCTTTCGCGATGGGTTTCAATAACATCACACGTGCCTATAATATCCGATTCTCCAGGTTATTCACACAGAAATTGTTGCCCTGCCAATCCAGGTCAGTAAGCACAGGGTAATGTTGGACAGGACTTGGTGCGAGTAAGGACACGGGCCATCAGGATTACCTTAGTTTCCCAAAGGATAGAACATAGGAAGCCGGCCAGGCGTGCATTGGAATAGTCAAGTCTGTTGTGTTCTGTTCTGGGCACCGCACGCAGGGAGGATATATTGCCCTTGGAGTGGTGCAGCGCAGATTTTCCAGATTAATACCGAGGCCTACAGGGTTAAATTATGAGGATTAATTGTATAAACTTGGCTTCTGTTCTCTTGAATCTAGTAGATTGATGGGTGAGCTGATGGGTGTTTAAAGTGTTAAACGGTTTATTGGGTAGATAGAGTTAAACTAGTTCCTCTGACTGGGGAATCAAGTACAAGGGGGGGAAAATAAAACTACAGCCGCTCCATTCAAACTCAAATCCGAAAGATTCTTTTCACATAAAAGTTTGTAGGAATCTGGAACACTCTCCCTGATAAGTCCGTGGGGGTCAATTGTTGCTTCCAAGACTGAGATCGACACGTTGTTCTTAGGTAAGGGGATCAAGTTAGATGGAGCAACGGCAGAAAAATGTAGATGAGATGCAGATGAGCAATGATCTAATGTAATGTTGGATCAGGTAGAAGGTTGAAAGGACTACTCCCGCTCTAAGTTCGTGAATTCTGTTCTCTTCCTTCTCAGATAACTTTACCCTACATTAGGTGTCAGCAGACTGGATCAAAACATCGTATTTTCACTCCTTCGATTCTGTAAGGTCGCTTCTCTACCCTTCATTCTCCTCTTCCAGTTCTGGCAAGCTAGAAGCAGAGGAGGTCGAAGTTGTACCAGTTTCAGCCGAACACAGCAGTACTGCGCAGCAGCCAGCAGAGGGAGCAGGTGGTGCAATACTGCACAGCGGCCAGAGGAGGTAGCAGCAGTACCAGAAACGCCTCGATCCTGTGGAACAAACATAGACTGGAGGGAATTTACCCCTGACCGCTGGGAGTTAAAATCGAAATCTTCAGTCTAGAACGGAGGCATCTGCGACATGGTATTTCAGAGATCTACAAGAATACAAGATTACATTTTGGGAGAAATAGCAAGAAGAAACAGCCTCAAAAGTAAAAGTGAACACTTTAGTACTGACATCAGGAGAATGATCAACACTTAGAATGGACTCCAGGCAGAGCAGTGGTGGTGAAAACCCCGGAATGATTTAGGACAAAACTGGATTAAACAATGAGGTGAAGTCTAGGGATGCTCTGGAGGGCTGTATTAGAATTGGCTGACTGACCTTCCTCAAGGATCTTGTGATCATTGCGGGTAGGTGTGAAAACGGTGTCCTTCCCAGTCTCCATCATTATATATCTTAATGACTGTCTGTATACTGAATTAAACAGGGACATCAATCATTCTGGCCAATTTTTATACCTCAATCAACATAACAACAAATACCACATGAACTGGTCATTATCACATTGCTGTTTGTGGGAGCTTGCTGCGCGCAAAATGGCTGCCGCGTTTCCTACATTAAAACAGGGATAGGCAATAGTACTTCATTAGCTGTAAAGTGCTTTGGGATGTACGGTGGTAAAAGGCGCTCAATAAATGCAAGTATTTCGTTCATTTATCTGCTTCAGTTAGATGAAAATCCAGAGCTGGTTGAATATCACATTCAACTTTCCGAAAAAACTCGTTGATAGCAAGTGTAGCCAGTAGAGATTGCCTCTGATCCAAAATATTTGCACTGACCCTCTTCCCAAAGCGCTTGAAATTCACTTGGATAGATTTGGAAACTTCTCTTTTATCTTTCCAAATATTTCAAAGGGATTGAAGGCCGATAAATCCCCAGGGCCTGATAATCTACATCCTAGGGTACATAAGGAAGTGGCCCTAGAAATAGTCGATGCATTGCTGGTCATCTTCCAGAATTCTATAGATTCAGGAACAGTTCCCATGCATTGGAGGGTAGCTAATTATACCCCACTATTCAAAAAAGGTGGTAGAGAGAAAACGGGGAATTATAGACCGGTAAGCCTGACATCGGTAGTGGGGAAACTGCTAGAGTCCATTATAAAAGACGTAATAGCAGAGCACTTGGAAAACAGTGATGGGATCGGACAAAGTCAACATGAATTTACAAAAGGTTCATCGTGATTGACTAATCTAGTGGAATTTTTCCAGGATGAAACTGGTAGAGTAAATAAGGGAGAACCAATGGATGTGGTGTATTTGGACTTTCAGAAAGCTTTCGATAAGGTCTGTCATAAGAGATTAGCGGGTAAAGCGAAAGCACATGGAATTGGGGGCAAGGTACTGACTTGGATAGAGAACTGGTTGGCAGCCAGGAGGCAAAGAGTTGGAATAAACGGCTCTTCTTCCGAGTGCCAGGCAGTGACTAGTGCGGTACCGCAGGGATTGGCGCTAGGACCCCAGCTATTCACAATATATATTAATGATCTGGTCGAGGGTACTAGATGTAATATCTCCAAGTTTGCAGATGACACAAAGCTGGGTGGGCGTGTCTGCTGTGAGGAGGATGCTGAGAAACTCCAGTATGATTTGAACAGGTTGGGTGATTGGGCAGATGTATGGCAGATGCAGTATAATGTGGATAATTGCGAGTTTATCCACTATGGTGGCATAAACAGGAAGGCAGATTATTATCTGAACGGCAATAGATTGGGAGAAGGGGATGTGCAACGAGACCTGGGTGTCCTTGTGCACCAGTCGCTGAAGGTAAGCATGCAGGTGCAGCAGGCGGTTAAGAAGGAAAATGGTATGTTGGCCTTCATAGCGAGAGGATTCGAGTACAGGAAAAAGGATGTCTTGCTGCAGTTGTACAGGGCCTTGGTGAGACCACACCTTGAGTATTTTCTGCAGTTTTGGTCGACTTATCTGAGGAAGGATGTTCTTGCCATTGAGGGAGTGCAGCGAAGATTCACCAGACTGATACCTGGGATGGCAGGAATGACATATGAGGAGAGATTGGGTCGATTGGGTTTATACTCGCTGGAGTTTAGAAGAATGAGAGGGGATCTCATTGAAACTTATAAAATTCTAACAGACTAGAGGCAGGAAGGATGTTCCCGATGGCGGGCGAGTCCAGAACCAGGGGTCACAGTCTAAAGATAAGGGGTAAACAATTTAGGACAGAGATGAGGAGGAATTTCTTCACCCAGAGAGTGGTGAACCTGTGCAATTCTCTACCACAGAAGGCAGTTGAGGCCAATTCATTAAATATATTCAAGAAGGATTTAGATATATTTCTTAAGGCTAAAAGGATCAAGGGATATGGGGAGAAGGCAGGGACAGGGTACTGATTTCGGATGATCAGCCATGATCTCATTGAATGGCGGAGCAGGCTCGAGGGGCCGAATGGCCTTCCTGCTCCTATCTTCTATGTTTCTTTGTTTTGAATTCAAGGTCAAAAGTCGCGAGCAAAATGAGGGCTCGTCCGGGATCTCACGCATATTCTATGCTCATCAATCCGACGCGAGAATCATGCCCCTAGACCAATGAGCCGCTAGTGAAGCAAGTACACTTAAAGCGTTTCCATAATCAAGACATCTGTTGGCCGTTCTTGATAAGCAGAGCTCTTGAGACCGAGACAGCTCTGACATTGCCTTCTCTACCATCTTCTGAACCGCCGCACTGCTCCACTCAGACAGTTACTGAGCTGTTAGGACGGTAATGTATCGAGGCAGCAGCTGCCCATCACGAGAGCAGCAGCACAGTTTCTGCACTAGTTTGGCGCGGTGCCTCAGAATTGTACAATGTATCAGCAAAGGCATTGAGAAGACATGGAGGCAGAAAGTGATCTAACAACAGCCCGGAAGTGACTATTCGGTTCCGGGACTGTGGCAAGTTTTGTTTTGGGCAGGGGTTACAGTTCATAGCACCGCCCATCTCCTCCCCCGGCCATCGTGATTTCTGCCACATTTGCACATTCAGGATCGGGCCCGGGCAGATTCACCCATGTCTCACCCGGGGGCGCTGAGGCTCCTACCACCCCTGGTTATCAATTTACCCATCTGTAAATTAAAACCTAAAAAAATTGCTTTACAAAGCACAGATGCGGACGGAGGCGCTGTGACCTTCTGACCAAATCTCAGCCCCGTCAGATGATTCTTCTGTCTATAAAGATCAAAGCAGTTCCTATGTACTCCCAGACAGCTTCGATTCAGAACAATCAGCTTACTCAGACCTAGACTGTACCTACACTGACATGGGGAGCACCGTCACGGGCACAGACTGTCATAGATGGACCCAGGCAGCTCTTATCCTGACAGAGCGAGAACCACCAAAGGCACAGACTTTCCTACACAGACCCAGACAGCTCCTACAGTGAAACAGGGAGCATCACCAAAGGCACAGACTTTCCTAGCGGACCGAGGCAGCTCCTACCCTGACACAGGTAGCACCATCACAAGCACATATTTTCTTAGACAGACCCAGTCAGCAACTGTCTTGACACAGGGCGCAACATCACTGGCACGGACTTTCCTACACAGACCCACACAGCTCCTAACCTGACACAGGAGCACCATCACAAGCACAGACCTTCCTACACAGACCCAGTCAGCACCTACCCTGATTCAGGGAGCACCATCGCAGGCACAGACTTAACTACACAGTCCCAGGGAGCTCCTACCCTGACACAGGGAGCACCGTCACAGGCACAGACTTCCCTACACAGATCCAGATAGCTCCTGCCCTGATCCAGGGAGCACCTGGAGAGATCCAAGTACTCCTGCACCGATCCTTTCGCTCCTACATAGACCTAGATAATTCCTACAATGACACAGCCAGCGCCTATACATGAGCCCGTATACTGAAATGGACACTTCATACACGGGCACGGACTGTTCCAAGAAAGGCACAGAATGTTCCAACACGTACCCAGACATTCCTACGCAGACCCAGACTGCTCCTACAGAGACCCGGACATTCCTACGCAGACCGAGCCAGCTCCTACACAGACCCAGACATTGCTACACAGATCCAGACAGATCCTACACAGACCCAGGAAATTCTCACACAGATCCAGACAAATCCTACACAGATCCAGACATTCATACACAAATCCAGACAGCTCCTGCACAGACCTAGACATTCCTACACCGACCCAGACAGCTCTTAAACAGACCCAGACATTCATACACAAATTCAGGCAGCTCCTGCACAGACCCAGACATTCCTACACGGGCCCAGACATCTTCTTCATAGAAATCAAAGCAAAATGCGGCTGATGCTGGAAATCTGAAATAAAAGCAGTAAATGCTGGATATACTGAGTAAGTCTGGCAGAATCTGTGGAGAGAGAAACAGTTAATGTTGCTGGTTGATTGCCTTTCATCAGCTTCTTCGTATACCCTGGTTGCTCCTACACAAACCTAGAAATAACCTACAGTGACTCAGATATAACATAGAGAGCCATACAATTGCCACCCTGACACAGGCTGCCCTTACACAAACCCAGATATAATATACAGATCCAGACAGTTCCTACCCTGACACATACAGCTCTTACACAGACCCAGATATAACATACAGACCCAGATAGCTCCTACCCTGAAACTGACAGCTCTTACACAGTCCAAGATATAACATACAGGCCCAGACAGCGCCTACCCTGAAATATACAGCTCTTACACAGACACAGGTAGCTCAACCACAGACCCAGTAAGATCTTACACAGGCCCAGGAAGTTTCTACAAAGACCTGAACAACTCCTGCACACACCATGACCTTTAACTCGGACTGTTGCTACAAGGACGCAGATATGCCCAACAGAGGCCCAGCCAGCAGGTTGGACCAGAGAATTCAGCTTAGATAATTCAGCTTAGACCAGAGATGAAGCCTGGACCTTTCCTGTTCTTAAGGCTCAGTAACTCACAAAATAAGATAAGCAAACACACCACAAGCCGTGCAATGATCCTGGGCCCATCCTGCTCTGTATGATGCTCAGTACCACACCGGGTGATATCTGCTAACTCAGCACAAGCCGGGGATGTATACAGAGAGTTTACTGAATTGGATGGCTCAGTATTACACAGCATGAGGTGATCTAACACACCACAGGCCGGTGATGAAGCTTGGGCCCATCCTGCTTTGTGCCGCTCAATATCATGCTGGGTGAGATCAGCTGATGAAGCACAGGCCAGTGTAGGAACCTCGGCCCTTCCTACTTTCTGTGGAGCCCGGCAGCACACTGGGTGAGACAATCGATCTCAGTGCAGGCAGAAATGAAACCTGGGACTTTCAATCGCGCCTGTGCTGCCTCTTTGTTAGAACTCTCCATTAGTTCCAATACCCGGATATTTTTCTGTAGCCATGTAAATATTTCCCTTCCAGTATTAATCCAATTTCCTTTTGAAAGTTATTATTGAATCTGCTTCCACCATCTTTTCAGGCATTGCATTCCAGATCAAAACAACTCGCCGTATGAAGCAATGGTCCGTTATGTCGCCTCTGGTTCTATTACTAATGAGATTCAATTTGTGGTTTCTGGTTACCGACCCTTCTGCCACTGGACACAGTTTCTCCTTATTTACGATGTCAAAACCGTTCATGATTTTGAACACATCTGTAAAATCTCCTCTTAGCCGTCTCTGCTCTAAACAACCCCAGTTTCTCCAGTCTCTCCACCTAACTGAAGTTCCTCATCCCTGGAACCATTCCAGTAAATCTCTTCTGTTCATTTCTTCCCTCTCATAAATAATTGCAATGAAATGTTTATAAAGAGAAGCACGAACAGAATAAAAAGGAAAGCGAAATAAATACTGAGCAGAATGGATGTGAATGTTTGGAAGGTGAAAAAGGCAGAACATATGAGTTTTATTATCGATCAGTGAGAGGAATCCATCGCCCTCTCGGGCTTGTGTGGGTCAGTTTACTGATAAACCTGGGAATTGAGAGGAAGCTGGTTCATGGTTTGCAGAACAAGACGGGCTCCTGGGGCGGAGCCAACAGATTTCGCTCAGCATTAACAGACAGAGAGGGTGAACATGGGTGTGGACCCGACTTGCTCCGTCGGTCGAGCATGCGTCTCTTAATCTCAGGCTCGTGGGTTCGAGTCCTACGTTGGGCGGTTGTGTTACTTTAGCTCTTAGGCTGATTTCACAGGCGGTCACCAGATCTGAATTCATGCAGTGAGTTCAGGGAGTGTTTGACATCAACGAAAGTCAGCAGCGGTATCAGAAAATCTCTCCCTGATTCGGGACACTTATCTCTCCAGCATCTCGATGCTGAACATTGAACTTCATATAATTTCCTCTGCAGCTCGGGGCTAGTGTGCTCTGTAAAGGTTACAAACAAGCCTTCAGTGTATTTCACTCCGTGTCCAACCCTGTGAGGTCTCCCTTGGTGTGTCAGCTTTCTGTGTTTATAAACACTTCAGCAGATCATTAACATAACCTGAGCTCCGAGATCTGGTCGGGTCCCATTCCCCCGGAGTGAGGAATGAGCAGAGTCCACCCGGGGTTAGGTTTTCCTCCAAAAGTGTGAAACGAAGCTTCATTAACGAGGGGCCAGAATAGCTCAGTGGGAGAGCGTTCGATTGACGATCCTAAGGTCTCTGGTTTCAGCCGCTTTTAGTTGTTGCGTGTCTTTTTCTTTAGTCCGATTCTCGAACTGAATGATTTACACTGAAGTTATTTATCCACCACTGAAGTATTGGGTTGGAATAGAGATAAATCAAGGATGGGAAATATTTATATTTTCTGTATTTAGATTTGTTTCCATATCTCCTTCAACCCATTTCTCTGATTTTTTCTCTCTCTCTGTCGGGTGAACATTTGATTTGATGCATTTGTCCTAAACTAATGCTATACAGCTATAAAATGATGATATTGGCGGGCTTTAATTACCCAAATATCGATTGGGCTAATGCTAAGGTAAAAGGAAAGGAGGGGAGGAATTTCTGAAATCTGTTCAGGAGATTTTCCTTGACCAATATGTTCTTGGCCCAACTAGGAAGAAAGCATTTCTGGATCTGGCGCTGGGGAATGAGGTGGGGCAGGTCGACCAAGTGTCTGTGGGAGAACACTTGGGTATGAGTGATCATCGTATCATAAGATGTGGATTAGTAATGGAGAGGAGCAAGGAACAATCTAGAGGGGATCTTGTAAAGTGGAATAGTGCTAACTTCAATGGGATGTGAAAGGATCCAGCCAGGATAAGATGGAACCAAAGACAGACAGGAAAAACTGTAATGGAACAATGGGTGACCCTTAAGGAGGAAACGTTCCAAGTACAGGCTAGTTACATTCCAACAAGTGGGAGAAGTAAGGGAACCAAAGCAAGGGCCCCTTGGATGACGAGGGAGATAGAGAAGATGATGAAACAAAAAGAGGGTGTACGATGAATGAGAGGTGCATTCTTCAAGGGAGAACCAGAACAAATACAATCAGTTAAGAGGGGAAGTGAAGATGAAAATATTATTGGCAAAGAGAGTATGAGAGTAGAATGGCGGTTAATATAAAAGGGAACTCAAAAATCTTCTACCAGCATACAAACAGTAAGTGGGTAGTAAGAGGCGAGGTGGGGCCAGTTAGGGAAAAAGAAGGTGATGCATGCTTAGATGCACAGGGAAGGCTAGAATACTCAGTGAGTACTTGGTATCAGTGTTTACTAAGGAGGTGGATGCTGACAAAATATCTGTAGAAGCGGAAATCCTTTTTTACACAACGAGTGATGATGACCTGGAATTCGCTGCCGACACAAGTGGTGGAAGTGGAGACACTCAATGTTTTCAAGGGGAGACTCGATAGGATCTTGAGGGAAATAAACTTGCAGGGCTATGGGGATAGAGCGGGGGAATGGGACGGACTGGATTGCTCTACACAGAGCCGGCCCCAACTCAATGTGCCGAATGTCCTCCTGCTGTGCCGTTATGACTTTGGCACATCGCGGGGCGGTCAGGCACGCTCTGTCTATCTGTTCCTGCTTGTGACCATTAACGTGAACAGGCCGTGAGTTAAACGTTCATCAACAAACCGAGGAAAGACAAATAAAAGGAAAGATGTGTTGCAAAGGTGCAATGGATGTTATTCAAAATAATTTCCCCGTGGCATTTTGTGTGGATTTAATTATGTAATGTTTGGATTTTGCATGTTACGAATATTATAACAAACCGTAATACAACAACAACTTGAATATATATAGTGCCTTTCACAGAATCAGAGAATAGAATGGTTACAGCATGGAAGAAGGCCATTCGGCACGTCGAGCCCGTGACGGCTCTCAGCAAGAGCACTTCAGCTACTCCTACGCTCCCGCCTTTTCCGCGTAGCCCTGCAAAATAGAGGTATAGAGTACAAAAGCGTGGAAATTATGATGATCCTGTATAAAACTTGATTCGGCTCCAACTGGAGTATTGTGTCCAATTCTGGGCACCAAAATTTAGACAGGTTGTGAAGGCCTTAGAAATGGTACAGAAAAAGATTTACAAGAATAATTCTAGGGATGAGGGACTTCAGTTATGTGGATAAACTGGAGAAGCTAGGGTTGTTCTCTTTGGAGCAGAGAAGTCTGAGAAGAGATTTGACAGAGGGGTTCAAAATAATGAGCGTCTGGACAAGTAGATAGAGAGAAACTGTTCCCATTGGCAGAAGTGTCGAGAACCAGAGGGGGCACATTTTGGGTGATTGGCAAAAGAACCAAAGGCGACATAAGAACAAACTTTGTTTACACAGCGAGTGGTTAGGATGTGGAAAGCACGGCCTGAAAAGGTGGTGGGACTACCGCCCGGGCTCTCGGAGTGCGAGAGGCGGAAGCAGCAGCAGCCAGACCGCCTCAACAACAGCGCAGGATCCCCGCTCTCTAATCCAGCCGAAGCAGAGCTGGTGGTCCCGGCCTGAGCCGTGTCTGGGAACCGATGAACATTGTGGCTACAAGAGCAGGTCAGAGGCTGGGCATTCTGTGGCGTGTGTCGCACCTCCTTACTCCCCGAAGCCGTTCCACCATCTACAAGGCACAAGTCATGTGTGTGATGGAATACTCTCCACATGCTTGGATGTGTGCAGCTCCAATAACAGTCAAGAAGCTGGGCACCATCCAGGACAAAGCAGCGTGGTTGATTGACACCCCATTCACCACCTTAAACATTCACTCACTCCACCACCGGCGTACCGTGACTGCAGTGTGTACCATCTACAAGATGCATTGCAGCAACTCGCCAAGGCTTCTTAGGCAGCACCTCCCGAACCTCTGAATTCTTCCACCTCGAAGGACATGGGAATACCATCAGCTCCAGGTTCCCCTCCAAGTCACACACCATTGTCATTTGGAAATTTATCGCCGTTCCTTCATTATCACTTGGTTAAAATCCTGGATCTCCCTCTCTAACAGCAATGTGGGAGTATCTTCACCACATGGACTGCAGCTGTTCCAGAAGGCGGCTCACCACCACCTTCTCAAGGCCAATGAGGGATGGGCAATAAGTGATGGCCTTGTCAGCGATGCTCACATTCCAGGAAGGAATAAAAAGAATAGCATTGCCACGCACGATACCACTTAATAAAGGGATTGTTGATGAAGATTATGACTCATTAGATGCTGCTTGACCTAATCAATGCTTCCTATATCATATATTTTTATTTTGAACTTTGCAGCGAGCATTTCTTTGGTAAAACCCGAAAATAAACATAATTGTGGCAGCGGTGGGATTTGAACCCACTTCCCCGAAAAGACTGAAAATTAAACCCAGCGCCTTAGAACGCTCAGCCACGTTAGCACGTCATTACTATCTCACTTCTGATGCTGGTGACTGACAATTGAAAGCTGGCTTTCCTGTTGCTTTTGCTTTGGGCCCAGGGATTTGCATTGAGAAAGAAGGAAAGAAAAGATCTCTCTGCGCTGTGTTCACGGGGCGAGGTGGTTGAGAGGTTAAGGAGGTGGACCATTAATCGACTCCGCTCTACACGCAGGGTTTCGAAATCTAGCGTTGTTGCATTTCAGACTAGAACTTTTTTTCATTACTTCAACATATCCAAGGCTCCTGCATTTGAGTGCCATCTTTGCCCAATCCGCAGTGGGGAGTTTTGTTTTGCTGCCTCGCTCTATTTTCTCAAATCAGCAAGGTCCTCATTCCCGCCCAAACTGTTCCTTGCACGGAGGTGTTGAAATTGTAAGTTATGACCCACGTGAAGTATCAGTCAAAGTGGACAGTGATGTCCTGGTAAAATGAATATTTCTCCACAGATGCTGCCTGAGCTGCTGAATATTTCCAGCTTTTTCTGTTTTTAATTTTGTGCTTTCACTGTAGCAGTTTACCTAACAACACAAAACTTGCCTCAAGGGTGGAGCTCCAAGCAAAAGGTTTCGGTACTCTTCCCACACACAAAGTCCACTTAACTTTCCTACACACGCTGTGAAGTCAGCCGGTTCCACCCACATTGTCCTGAGCCACGGAATTCCAAATATACTTTGCACCTGGTATCAGAGAGTCTAAAAGTTTCTCAGAGGGGATTGCGAGAGCAAAGGTGAGCTCAGAGGCTGTGATGGAATTGAAGGGTTTCTGAGATAGTATCAAAAGGGTATGAGGGCTTTGAGCGGATATCAGAGAGAGTAGTGGACTCTGTGGAGGTATCAGGCAGGTTAAGAGACTCTCGGGATGTATCAGAGCGCGTAAGGGACGCTTCGGATGTACCGAAGAATGTAAGAGACGCTGAGGATCTATCAGCGAGGGTGAGCAATGCTATGGAGATATCAGATTGGGAAATGAACACTCAGGTTGTATCAGGAAGATTGAGGGACACTTGGGAGGTAGCAGAGAGATTATGTGACGCGGAGAGGTGTCAGAGAGGCCGGTGGAACAAGAGTTGTTTTTTTATAATTATCACATTTCTAAATGTCAACATAGTTAATAAAAGCAAATGTTGAATCCGAATGTAACAGATAGTCTACCGTACCCGACGTGGGGCAATGAGAAGGTAAAATCGTGCCGGACTGGACATTTTCAGACCTCAGGAATACATTTATAACTGACACAGATCACCCACCAATACATTAATAATAATACAGACACATCTAAGTATATCAGCAACTTACAGAGACGCAAAATCACTTACATTCAACACAACAGCAACTCACAAATACATTTTTATCTAACATGGACACATCCGATTATATTTACAAGGACCACAGGTAATTGATTGCTAAGAAAGACATTAATTGATGTCTTTAAAGGCTTGATATCAATATCGTGGTTTGCAGTGACCTTCTTCCAGAACCGCTGGAAATTGTTATGGAATGATTTCGGTCATGTCCGATAATTTCTTGTGTGGATTACTGCAAATTTGAGCATAATGGATTGATTCCACGGGCCCTGTTCTGTTGACTCCCAACACAATACATACTTACAACCATTAAAACAAATCTGCCGTGGATGGAAGTCGGCTTCGTTTTCTGGAAGCAATAATCAACAGGGCCGAAAAATGACCTCCCGCAAAATCGTGCTATATAAACAAAGGAGTAAACGTTAGAAGTGGGATGCGAACCCACACCTCCAGGAGCGACCCCGACCGAAACACCTGAGACCGATTGGTCATCCTGACTTACTGTTCCAATCAAACTCACGTCCCCTCCCTCACCTCTTTTTCTGGTACATTGATGACTGTATCGGTGCTGTTTCCTGCTCTCGCCCTGAACTAGAAAATTTCATTCACTTTGTTTCCAATTTCCAGCCGTCCCTCACCTTCACATGGTCCATCTCTGACTCTTCCCTTACCTTCCTTGACTTCTAAGTCAACATCTCTGTGGATAGGTTATTGACAAACATTCACTTTCAGCCCACTTCCTCCCACAGATACCTGGACTACACTCCCTCATACCCTGCTTCCTGTAAGGACTCTCTTCCATTCTCCCAGTTTCTCCATCTGCGCTGCATCTACTCTGACGATTCCCCCTTCCATACTAGTTCCTCTGACATGTCTTCCTTTTTCCTCAACTGAGGGTTCCACTCTACTGTGGTTGACACGGCCCTTAGCCATGTCCGTTCTATCTCCCGAACTTCTGCCCTCACCTCTGCCCCTCCCTCCTGCAACCACCATAGGGTTCCCCTACGCTTTCACCCCAACAGCCTCAAAAATCAACGGATCAACCTCCACCATTTCTGCCACCTCCAGCGTGATCCTCCCACCAAACAAATCTTCCCCTCACCTCCCCTTTCACCATTCCGAAGGGACCACACCCTCCGCGACACCCTGGTCCACTCCCCTATCGCCCCAATCACCTCTTCCCCTTCACCCGTCACCTTCCCGTGCAAGCGCAGGAGATGCAACGCATGCCCTTATACCACCTGCTTCCCACTGTCAGGGGCCCCAAACACCAATTCCAGGTGAAACAGCGATTTACTTGTACTTCTTGCAATTTACTATAGTGTACTCGATGCTCACGATGGGGTCTTCTGTACATTGGGGAGACCAAACGCAGATTGGGTGACCTTTTGCAGAACACTTCCATGCAGTCGGTAAGGGTGACCCGGAGCTTCTGGTCGCCTGTCACTGTCATTCTCCGCTGCATTCCACTCAGACCTCACCATCCTAGGCCTCTTAAATTGTTCCACTGAAATTCAAAGTAAGCTCGAAGAGCAGCACTTCGTCTTTTGATTAGGCACTTTACAGCCTTCTGGACTCAACATAGATTTCAACAATTTCAGACCATAACATCGGCACCTATCATGTATATTTTTTTCCACAATTCTGTTTTGTTTATTTCTGTTTTATTTTCTTCGCTCCCACATGGCAGCTGTCTTTCCTTCTGTCAGCGCCATTTACATTTCATCTAGGGCCATCATTTGTTTCTTAAGCTGCCCCATTACCATCTCCTTTTGCCTTGAATATCGGTTAATGTCTCTTACCCACTACTGCCTCCTATCCTATCACAGACCATCCCTGTTGTTCTTTCATTCCCTCCCCCTTTCCCAGCACCTACGCTTGCTTAAAAATCTGTTCTTTTTCCTGCTTTTTTCCAGTTCTGACAAAACGTTCACTCTGATTCTCTCTTCACAGATGCTGGCTGACCTGCTGAGTATTTCCAGCATTTTCTGTTTTTTTTCCTGTAACATTATCCAGTGATTTCCTGACTGAGGCAAGTAAAACGTTTCATTTAATTCGGTCCTCGCCAACTGTTGCTGGAAGGCCGAGTGACCTGGATTCAATCTCCACGGATTTTACTGTCGCTGTGCTCGGTGTATGAGGAGGCTTCACCAGGCCATATTGTATCTTGCTTCCTAAGGCTGGACAGCAATGCGCTGCCTTCGCTGCAGTGGGGTCCCTCAGGGGTGGGTATTAGCACCATCGCTTTTCCTGTTATATATAAATGACCTGGACTTGTGTATCGGGAGCAAATTTCAAAGTTTGCTGATGGGTTGGCAACATTTTAAATATTCAGCAGGACAGTATTCAGCATTCGGGATCCTTGATATTATAAACAGGAAAATAGAAAACAAAAGCAAGGAATCTGTGCTCAAACTTCATAAAACATCAATTAGGCATAAGCTTGAGTAGTGTGGCAAATTCTGGGCACCACAGTGAGGAAGGATGTAAAGGCCTCAGAGAATCTGCAGTAGAGTATTACTAGAATGGCACAAGGGATGAAAGACTTCTGTTATGTTTAGAGATGAGGAAACATTAATACGCAGCGATATTTAAGATCTGTAATGCACTGCCTGAAAGGGTAGTGGAAGCACATTCAATCGTAACTTTCAAAATGTAATTGGATAACTACTTGAAAAAAATTCTGGGCTATGGTGAAATTGCAGGGGAGTGGGATTAATTGTTTCGCTCTTTCAAAGAGCCGGCACAGGCACGATGGGCCGAATGCCCACTTCTGTGCTGTAATATTCTACCATTCTATAATATCGACCTCCACAACGACACCTATAGGCAAGAGATGCAAAGTTGTGCACAACTCTGCTTCAGTGGTATCGTGTTCCCCAGAGATGGGCTGTAATGCGCTGTCTGAGGCCACATTAGCGGCTTTTTGCCAGCAGCGGGTGATTGAAGAGAGCTGCTTTTCGCGGCCTCACTCATTCGGGGTTCTGGAAAACGGCAACAAAACGATGGATTTAATGGCATGTCTGAAATGCAGCTTCGGACAGTTGTTATTAAGCGAGGCAGCCCTGCAGGATCTTATAATGATCTCTCAAATTTCAACTGAAACCAGTCAGGATATAAGTATCATTTTGCTTTTCCAAAATAAACGGTGTGACTTTAATTGTGGTAACCTGGATAGAGTCTGGTCTGGCTCACTGCGGAAATATGCATGTCACAGCTAACCAGCTCTCCTGCAACCAGTGCAGCCTCCCATTGGCCTTTCGGAGACTTGTCTGCTAAGATGAAATCTGATTTCCGTGAAGCCAATCTCAGGCTTTTATATATTTTTGATGTGCCTGCTATCCGGTCGCAGGGTAAATGGTGGGAATGTCAGCTCTGCCCAGCTGGCAATGTTTGTAGCACATTTCCTTTCAATCAAAACACGCGTTGAAATCTGAAACTGTGAGCCAATAATGTAAAGATTACCCATTAATTTTTGAGCTCACGGCCGACCGTGTTAACTGATTGTCCCACAGAGGCACAACCCTTTCCATATTGAAACAATGATTCACCGAGCAACAGCATCAGGTTACAGCATCCAATAAGGATAGAAAATATATTACGAATTACGTTCGTTCTGCTGCAGATAAGCAGAGCATTGGGGACTGAATTTTATACATTCCGAATACCAACGCCCTTTCACGCCAGCCCAAAGTTCGATTCCCATTCTGAGCCCTCTTTCACAGTTCGATGACTTCCATCGTATGTTCAAGTTTGCTGACGGCACCAGGTTAGGCGGCACAGTAAGTAGTGTAGATGGGAACAGAAATTTGCAAGGGAACATTTAGAGTTTAAGTGAATGGGCAAAACTGTGGCTGACGGTGTTCAATGTAGGGAACTGTGAGATCATCCACTTTCGAACTAAGAAAGTTGGATTAGAGTAATTTCAAAATGGCAAGAAGTTAGGAACTGTGCAGGAGCAGAGAGATTTAAAAGAAAACGTAGAGTAATTACTTCAAATTACCGGACACGTACAAAAAAATGCTAGGTTCATGGAATATTAGCCTTAATCTCAAGATGGCGGGAATACAAAGGGGCGGAGGTGCTGCTGGAGGACTACAGGAAAGATAGGGAAATGGTGCAGGGGGAGGAGTAGCCTTAGTGAATCAGGATGAAATCAATTCAATGTTAAGAGAGGATATAACGAGAGGTAAACAGACAGTGGAGTATTTTTGGTTAGAATTAAGAAATAGGAAACGATTTAAGGCTGAGCGATTAAGAAAGTGGGATTTGTGTATAGGCTCCCTGGTCGCTGGTCTGAAGTGCTAGATTGTATAAATGCAGCAATTAGACAAGCGCGTCATAGAGTCATAGAGTCATAGAGTTTTACAGCACAGAAAGAGGCCCTTCGGCCCATCGTGTCTGCGCCGCCCATCCATCCCTGTCCAGTCTAATCCCATTTTCCAGCATTTGGTCCATAGCCTTGTATGCAATGGCCTTTCAAGTGCTCATCCAAATGCTTCTTGAATGTTGTGAGGGTTACTGCCTCCACCACCCTTTCAGGCATTGAGTTCCACATTCCAACCACCCTCTGGGTGAAAAAGTTCCTCCTCAAATCCCCTCTAAATCTCCTGCCCCTTACCCTGAATCTATGCCCCCTTGTTATTGACCCCCCCACTAAGGGGAAAAGTTCCTCTTTATCTACCCTATCTATGCCCCTCATTATTTTGTACACCTCAATCAGGTCCCCCCTCAGCCTTCTCTGCTCCAAGGAAAACAACTCCAGCCTGTCCAGCCTCTCTTCATAGCTGAGGCGCTCCATCCCAGGTAACATCCTGGTGAATCTTCTCTGCACCCTCTCCAAAGCAATCACATCCTTCCTATAGTGAGGCGACCAGAACTGCACACAGTACTCCAGCTGTGGCCTCACCAGCGTTTTGTACAGCTCCATCATAACCTCCCTGCTCTTATATTCTATGCCTCGGCTAATGAAGGCAAGTATCCCATATGCCTTTTTAACCACCTTATCTACCTGCTCCGCTGCCTTCAGGGATCTATGTACATGTACACCAAGGTCCCTCTGACCCTCTGTACTTCCTAGGGTCCTACCACTCATTGTGTATTCCCTTGCCTTATTTGTCCGTCCAAAATGCATCACCTCGCACTTTTCAGGTTTAAATTCCATTTGCCACTTTTCCGCCCATCTGACCAACCCGTTTATATCGTCCTGTAGCCGGAGGCTTTCCTCCTCGCAATTTACCACCCCACCAATTTTCGTGTCATCTGCGAACTTAAAGGCAGAGTTGTATTAATGGGGGATATTAACTTTCACAGAGATTGGGCTAAGCAGACTAGCACTTATCAGAAAGGTTTCTTAAGTGTGTCCGGGATAGTTTTCTACAACGATATGTCTTAGAACCAACAAGGGGGCATGCCATATTAGATTTAGTAATGAGTAACAAGCCAGATTTATTCATCAGATTTAGCGTACGTGAAACTGTATTTAATAGTGATCATAACATGTTCGAGTTCACCGCAATGTTTCACAGAATCACAGAAACCCCACAGTGCAGATAGAGGCCATTTCGGCCCATCGAGCCTGCACCGACACATATCCCACCCGATCCCCGTAACCCTTACACTAACACATATCCCACCCTATCCCTGTAACCCCATGTATTTAATCCCCCTAACACTAAGGGTCAATTTATCATAGCCAATCAACCTAACCCGCACATCTTTGGACTGTGGGAGGAAACCGGAGCACCCGGAGAAAACCCACGCAAACACGGGGAGAATGTGCAAACTCCACACATGTTTGAGAGGGAGAAATGCAAAGCAGCTACAAAGATTCTACGTTTTGGCAAGGCCGTCTTCAACAAGACAGAGCCTGTCCACAATAAACTGGGCAAATCTGTTCACAAGTAAAACGACAGAAGTGGGAGGTGTTCTGAAATAATTTAACATGAAATTGAATCAGTTTAAACATCTGAGGGGCAAGAACTTTACTGGCCAAAAAATAGGCATGGGCGGCTAGAGGTAAGAGACCGCATTAAAATAAAAGGAGAAGCAAACACAAATGCAAAACATTGCAGCGATCCTGGTGAATGGGAAAGTTACAAAGAACAGCAAAGGGTCACAAAGCAGATAGTAAGAGCTACAAAGGGGGAGTATGAAGAGAAAGAGACTGGTGAAATCGGCAGACACATGGCAGATAAAGTTAACGTAGAGAAGTGCAAAGTGATATATTTTGGTCCGGAGAATAAGGAGAGGCAATGTCAACTAAATGGTAGAACTTTAATGGGGCCAATTATTTCGTTTAATCGGCTCCCTCGGCAGACCACTGGCCCCGAAACCACTCAGAATGCTCTCCCCTGCAATTAATTAACCAGCTCGAAATGGTACAATTTGAAAGAGGGTGCACGAACTGGAACACATGGGGTGTGCGCACACAAATCATTGAAGGTGGCAGGATAAGTTGAGAAAGCTGTGTAAACGTATTTGAGATCCTGTCTTTTATTAATAGCTGAATAGAGTGTAAAAGCAAGGAAATTATGCTAAACATTTATAAAGCACTGGTGAGGCCTCAGCTGGAGTATTGCGTTCAATTCTGGGCACCACACTTTACGAAAGAAGGCAAGGCCTTGGAGGGACTGCAGAATCGATTTATTGGAATGGTACCAGGGATGCGGGACCTCATTTATGCAAAGAGACTGGAGAAGCAGGGATTTTTCTCTTTAGAGCAAAGAATGTCAAGAGGAGAGTTGACAGAAATGTTCAAAGTTATGAATGTATTTGACAGAGATAAAAAGGAGAAACATTAAAAATGTCAAATTAAATGCCCCCAGGTGTAGATGGGGGTCGAACCCAAGCTTTTGCGATTTATGAGACCAACGCCTTACCACTTGGCCACTACGCCGTACATCAGAGTTTAACTTGAGCTTCATTAGTACCGAACCCCGAATCATTTCAACGAGGTTGAAACACAACAGGCACTTGTAAACAGAAATAAACTGAGATAGTGGAGCAGGCAAATAACAGCCTCGTGTACATGAATCCTTTAATAAAACCTTTCAGAGAATTAGAGAATCATACATCACAGAAGGAGGCCATTTGCCCTGTCGTGCTCTTGAAAGAGCAATCCAATTATTCCCAGCTCTTTCCCCATACCCCTGCAAAATTATCCAATTCACGTATTTATCCAATTCCCTTTCGAAAGTTACTATTGAATCTGCTTCCAGCACCATTTCAGGCAGAGCATTACAGATTATAATAACTAGCAATGTAAAAAAATATATCCTCATGTGCCCTCTGGTGCTCTTTCCAATTACATTCAGTTTGAGTCCTCTGTTGTCCTCTGGGTGTTGCCAGGACTGGCGAATGTTGGCGTTGAGGAAAGATTGGACAGACTGGAGTTGTTTTCTTTGGAACAGGGGAGGCGGAGGGGAGACTTAATTGAGGTGTATAAAATTACGAGGGGCCGAGCTAGAGTGGATAGGAAGCACCTATTTCAGTTAGCAGAGAGGTCAATAACAAGGAGCCATAGATTTAAAGTAATTGGTAGAAGAATTAGAGAGGTGTTCAGGAGAACTTTTATCACCCAAAGGGTGGTGGAGGTCTGGAACGCACTACCTGAAATGGTGGTAGAGGCAGAAGCCCTCATCATATTTGAAAAGTACTTGATGTGCCGTAAACTGCAGGGCTACGGACCAATAGATGGAAAGTGGGATTAGGCTGGATAGGTCTTTCGACCAGAGCAGATGGCCCTCCTTCTGTGCCACAAATTTCTAGGGTTCTATGATTCTAAGAGGTAGTGAGTTCTCCTAGGTGTCCTGGATATATCTGTGTCCGACAGCCAACATCACCAGTGGGATCTTGCTGTGTAGAAATTGGCAGCCGTGTTTTCATACATTACAAGCAGTGACCACGCTTCAAAAAGTACTTCATTTTCTGTAAAGTAATTTTTCAAAAAACATTCGCCATTCATGCGATGTGGGTGTCGCTGGCAATACTAGCATTTATTGAACATCCCCAATTGCCCTTGAGAAGGTGGTGATGAGTGCCTTTTTGAACCACTGCAGTCCGTGAGGTGAAGATACCCAGAGTGCTGTTAGGGAAGGAGTACCCGGGTTTTGACCCAGCGACAATGAAGGAACGACGATATATTTCCAAGTCAGGATGGTGCATGCCTTGGAGGGGAACTTGCAGGTGTTGGTGTTCCCATGCACTAACTGCTCTTGTCCTTCTAGGAGGTACAGGCATCGGTTTTGGGAGGTGCTGTGGAAGAAGCTTTGGCACTTGTGTAGCGCGATTGTTACTTTCTACGTATCAACTCAAGCCTGAATGTTGTCCAGTTCTTGCTGCATGCAGGCCAGGATTGCTTCATTGTCTGATGGGATGAGAATGCAACTGAACACTGTGTAATCATCGCTGAACATCCCCACTTCTGATCTTATGATAGAGGGAAGTTCTTTGATGAAGCAGGTGAAGATTAACTCGTGCAGTGATGTCCCGGTGCTGATATGATTGGCCTCCAACAACCACAAGCATCTTCCTTTATGTTAGGCATGTGTCCAGCAGATGAGTTTCCCCCTACCCCACGTCCCCTGAAAGATTCCATTGACTTCAATTTTACTCGGGCTCCTTGATGCAACATTCGGCCTAATGCTATTTTGATGCTAAGAGCAATCACTCTCACCTCGCCTTTGGCCATGTTAGGATCAAGGGTGTAATGAGGTCTGGATCTTAGTGGTCCTGTCGGGACTCAGACTGAGCATTCGTGAGCAATCCGGACGTCCCATGGTCGTGAAAGCTGCTATAGGAGAGCGAGTTTTCTTTTTCACTATTTAAAAACTACTAACAATTGCGTGATGTTTATTTGTAGTAACAGATGGTCATCGGGCTGAAACCTTAACTCCAACTTCCTCTCCCCACAGACCCTGCCAGGTTGTCCCAGCAAGGCCCATTCGTAAATGTTGATATTAAATAAATTGTTCCTTCTATCATCATTAATGACTTAGAAAACACAATATAGAGCCATATATCCAAGTTTGCCGATGGTGCAAAGGTTGGTGCTACGGTAAGTCGTGTAGCCAGCAGCATATAATTACAAAGATATATTGATAGCTTAAGTGAATGGGCGAAACCGTGCCTGATGGATTTCAACGCAGGTACTTATGTCGTCATTCATTTTAGACCAAAAATGTAGATCGGAGTATTGATTACATAGTGCACAGATCGGAACAGTGGACTTCCGAAGTTATTTCGGGTTCATGCACACAGACCACTAAAAGGTAGCAGTAAGGTACAGAAATAATCAAGAAATCGCACAGCATATAAGGCTTTATAACGAGAGGCTAGAATATAAAGGAGAGGAAGTTATTCTACAGCTAACAGATACTTGGTTCTATGTACAGTTCTGGGCACCGGCCGTTAGAAAGTATGGATTGACGATGGAGGGTTTGCAGTGCACATTCACCAAAACGTTACCAGCGCTCCAAGGGTTAAAATATGAGGAGAGATTACATAAACTGGGCTTCCACTTCCCGGAATTTAGAAGGTTGGGGCATTTGATTGAGGTTTTTAAGATTTTGAAACGAATTGATCAGGTAGATAGAGAGAAACCTTTTTTGCCATTGGTGGCCGAGTCTAGGACAAGGGGACATAATTGTAAAATCAGAGGCAGGCCATTCGGGAAAGAAGTTAGGAAGCATTTGTTCACGTGAAGGTTGGCAGCAGTGTGGAACTCTCTCCCACAAAATAGCAGTATATGCCAGCTCAACTAATAATGTTAACCTGAGATCGGTACATCTTTGCTAGACATGCGTTGAAATGATGTGTTGCCAAAGCAGATGGATGGAGTTAAGACACAGCTCAGACAGGAATTCAGTGAATGGCGAAAAGGCTCAAGGGGCTGAATGGCCTCCTCCTGTTCCTATGTTCAGAACACCAATTGTAAATGAAGAAACGCTGTCTTGAAGGGTGAATTATAAATATGGCACCATCCCTTGCAGAGATCAAATGACTTTTAATCCATTTCATACCAAAATTGTCTGGAGGTTTTACTTTCAACCCCCGTTGCCTGAGCATCTACCAGAAGTGGTGTTTGAGCACACGTGAACACACTTCTATTAGAATTTAATCTAACGCCTTAAACACTCGGCCATCCTGGTGATAGAATCCATGCCGCGCAGTGCTTGAAAATTCGACAAATCCCTTGCAGACTCTAAATTTAGTTTTCAGCGCCGAGCAAACTACACGTCAGCATAATCTAAAAATGTAAGAGGATAAAGACATTTTCTTAAAGCTATGGATGGTGAAAAGCTGAACTGCAAAAGCACAGTAGCTGGGCAAGTGATGCATTGAACTGATCGTGCGTAACTAAACAAGAACTCCCTCGGCTTTTAGCCCATAGACCATGTAACCCTCCGGTTCAACACCGAACAGCTATGAAGGAATAATGTTAAAATGCACGTGAAACACTCAGGATCAGCAAGCTGTAAACTGAACCAGCGCTTAAAGGGTTAACACGTGAGGTGCAGAGTAAAATGATGTGGGGGAGCGATGGAGAGAGTGACGGAGAGAAGGTAATAGTTGGACGGATAAACAGAGACCCAATTAGAAAAGCTTACAGAAAGTGACTGAGACTGAGTGAGACATACAAAGAGACTGACACAAGGAAAGAAATACAGCAACAGAGAGAAATAGAGCGAATCATAGAGCGAGAAAAAGAGAAACATCACATTAAAGGCACGGGCGCGAATTAAAGCCGTGACCTGAGGTTTACCGGTGATAACACAAGCTCACTGAGGTAGAGGATTGTCGCATCATAGAACCATAGAATGACGCACTTTCCCCACAGACCTGCACATTGTTCGTCATCAAGTATTTATCCAATTCCCTCCTGACTATTGCATCAGCGATCGGATCTGCTTCCACCAAAAGTTCAGACAATGCATTCCAGACCATAGCTACCCTCTGGGTAATAAAAAAATCTCATCCCCTCAGTAATAAAACAATCTCATCTCACCTTGCGTTCTTTTGCCAATTAAATTAATAATTTAAACCTGCGATCGATAGTTTTCTTTTAGACAAGGGTACGAATGGATTAGACGTTCAAAGCAGGTGGGTGAAGTTAAGGTCCAGGTCAGCCATGACCTCACTGAATGGTGGAATAGGCTCGAAGAGTTGAATGGCCCACTCCTTTTTCTATTTTCTCTCAATTGGCGGAGCACCTGCTGTAAATGTAGGATCGCTGCCTGGAAATGTGAAATATAAATATTGAAATTTCCTTTCCAATGATTACAATACTTCGATGAGTTATCACAATCGATAACATCCAACATTGGGGGGCTCAGAATTCACACATAATGATGTACATTCAATCTTCACTCAGAGCCCTTAACCACTCGGCCATCCTGGTGATATAAACAGCGACGCGCAGTTGTACACAATTCAACAAATTCCTTTCACGTCAAAATACAAATCCATTGATAATGCCAGTGATTTGAAAGCTGCTGTGGGAAAATTAACATCAGTTACTTTCCGGTTTCCTGGTCCTCACCGTCTCCCTTTCACTGTGGGCGTCCAATCCCGCTACACCTCCATCCCCCACCAGGACGGCTGGATGACCCTCCGCTTCTTCCTTGAACGGAGGCCATCACAGTCACCATCCACTACCACCCTCCGCCGCCTGGCTGAACTTGTATTGAACTTACATTGAACTATTTCTCCTTTGAATCTACTCACTTCAACCAAAGAAGCCCAGCTGCTCCCAAAGCTAACTTGACGCCACGTCCTCCCACCGTGCTGCCTGTAAGGACTCTATTCCTTTTTTGACATATAAAAAGGAGGCGTAAGGACTTGATTCTTTAAGGTAAGTGGTCTATTATTTTAAATTATAACATTTTTTCCACAGCTTTATTGTTTTCAAGGACTTTACAGTAAGGTAAGTTTATTTTTAGACCCGATTGTTTAATTGTTAATTGTTTAAAGTGGTTTGTTAAAGTTATTTATAGTTTATTTAATTATTGGGAGGCTTTTTTAAATTTTATTTAAAGTTAAACTAGTCTTTTGGGCGCCCGTACTTTTCATGAGTTTGACAGATCTTACTATCAAACTCATGAATGAAGTTTCCCCTCCCCTGATTGGCTGCATAGTGCTCACCTGATCCCAGCCGGCACATCGCTTAAACTACGCCACTGGATCAGGCAAGCACAGCATGCCAACATCTGAACCGGGCCAGTGACAGGAATTGCAAGCAGGCCCAGGCTTCAGATGTTGGCGCGCCGGGTGAGTGCACATCGTGGGCTTGCACGCACGGCAAGCCCCCAAACCTAATTTCTGGGCCAACCATCTGGATCTGTGTAAGGGCAGTCTGTGTCAGCGTAGGGACTGTCTGGGACAGTACGTTATTTCTGAATCTGTGTACGAGCTGTCTTGCCAGGGTAGCAGCTGTCTAGTTCTGCATATTATATCTGGATCTCTGTAAGCGCTGTCTGTGTCAGGGTCGGAGCTGTCAGGGTCTGTACGTTATATCTGGATCTGTGTAAGGGCAGTCTGTGTCAGGGTAGGAATTGTTTGGCTCTGTATGTTATATCTGAGTCAGTGTAGGTTCTTTCTAGGTTTGTATAGGAGCAACCAGGGTTTATGAAGAAGCTAACGAAAGGCAATCAACCTGCAACATTAACTGTTTCTCTCTCTACAGATGCTGCCAGACCTGCTCAGTATATCCAGCATTTACTGTTTTTATTTCAGATTTCCAGCATCAGCAGCACTTTGCTTTGGTTTCTATGATGCAGATGCCTGGGTCTGTGTAGGAATATCTGGGTCTGTGCAGGATCTGTCTGGATTTGTGTATGAGTGTCTGGGTCTTTGTAGGAGCTGTCTGTGTCTGTGTAGGTAGGTCTGGGTCTGAGCAGGAGCTGTCTGGGTCTGTGTAGGAATGTCTGTGATGGAGCGGCCTGGGTCTGCGTAGGAGCTGTCTAGTTCTGAATAGGAATGTCTGGGTCTGTGTTTGTGCTGTCTGGTTCTGTGTAGGAATGCCGGGGACCGTGTAGGCACATTCTGTGCCTTTCTTGGAACTGTCTATGCCCATGTAGGAAGTTTCCATGTCAGTGTAGTAGCTTATGCATAGCTGCTGGCTGAGTCATTGTTGGAATTGTCTGGGTCTATGTAGGAGCGAATGGGTCAGAGCAGGAGCTCTTGGGTCAGCACATGTGTTCCATGGATCAGGGTTGGAGCTATCTGGTTTTCTGTAGGATAGTCTGTGCCTGTGACGGTGCTCCCTGTGTCAGGGTAGGAGCACCCTGTGTCTGTGTAGGACAGTCTGTGCCTGTGATGGTGCTCCCTGCTTCTGGGTAGGAGCTCCCTGGGCCTGTGTAGGACAGTCGGTGCCTGTGGTGACGCTCCCTGTGTCAGTATAGGAGCTCCCTGGGTCTGTGTAGTTAAGTCTGTGTCTGTGATGGTGCTACCAGTGTCAGGGCAGGAGCTGACTGGGTCTGTGTATGAAAGTCTGTGCTTGTGATGGTGCTCCCTGTGTCAGGGCAGGAGCTACCTGGGTCTGTGTAGGAAAGCCTGTAATTGTGGTGGTGCTCCCTGTGTTAGGGTAGGAGCTGACTGGCTCCGTCTATAAAGTCTGTGCCTGTGATGGTGCTCCCTCTGTCACCTTCTAGGTCTGAATATGCTTACGGGTCTGAACCGAAGTTTTCTGGGACTAAATAGGAACTGCTTTGATCTTTATAGACAAAAACATCTGTCTGATGGGGCTGAGATTTCGTCAAAAGGTCACAGCGTCTCCGTCCTCACCTGTGCTTTGTAAAGCAGTTTTATTTACGTTTTAATTTACAGATGGGTGAAATGATAATCAGGGGCGGTTGGAGCCTCAGCGCCCCCGGGTGAGACAGGGGTGAATCTGCCCGGGCCTGTTCCTGAATGTGCAAATGTGGCAGAAATCACGATGGGCATGGGAGGACATGGCTGGGACAGTAAACCCCCTGCCCAAACAAAACTTGCCTCAGTCACAGAAACGAATGGTTACTTCCTGGGCGGTTGTTGCATCACTCACTGCCTCCATGTTTTCTCACTGCCTTTGCTGAGATATTGTGCAAATCTGAGGCCTCGCACCAAACTAATGCAGAAATGCTGCTGCTGCTCTCGGGATGGGCACCTGCTGCCTCTATACATTACCGTCCTAACAATTAATTAACTGTCTGAGTGGAGCAGTGCAGCGCTTCAGAAGACTGGCAGACAAGGCAATGTCAGAGCTGTCCCGGGCTCAAGTGCTCTGCTTATCAAGAACAGCCAACACATGGCTTACTTATGCAAACGCTCTAAGTGCCACTTTTCATGCCAATGGCCCGTTGGTCTAGGGGTATGATTCTCGCTTCGGGTTGGTTAGTTTAGATTATGCGAGAGGTCCCGGGTTCAAATCCCAGACTTACTTTTGACCTTGAATTCCCTTTGAAACATTTGGAAAGATAAAAGAGAAGTTTCCAAATCAATCCACGTGAATCTCAAGCGCTTTGGTAAGAGGGTCAGTGTAAATATGCCGGATCAAAGGTAATCTCTACGGCCTATTGTTTGTATAAACGAGTTTTTTCTGGAAGTTGAATGCGATATTCAACCAGTTCTGGATTTTCATTGCATTGAAGTAGATAAATGAACGAAAGATTTGTATTTATCGTGCGCCTTTTACCACAAACGGACGTCCCAAAGCACTTTACAGCCAATGAAGTACTGTTGTACATCACTGTTGTAATGTAGGAAACATGGTTACCAATTTGCGCACAGCAAGCTGCCACAAACTGCAATCAGATAATGACCAGATCATCTGTTATTTTTTGTTATGTTGATTGAGGAATAAAAATTGGCCAGAATGATTGATGTCCCAGTTTTATTCAGTATACATGCAGTCATTAAGATAAATAATGATTGGGACTGGGAAGGACACAGTTTTCACACCTACCCGCATTGATCACAAGCTCCTTACCTCTGAGGAAGGCCATTCAGCCCATTCTAATACAGCCCTCCAGAGCATCCATAGTCTTCACCTCATTGTTTAATCCAGTTTATTCCTAAATCATTCCAAGGGTTTAACCACCACCGCTCTGCCTGGAGTCCATTCTAAGTGTTGATCATTCTCCTGATATCAGCCCTAAAGAGCTCACTTTTACTTTTGAGGCTGTTTCTTCTTGTAATCTGGTATTCCACACGAGTTACTTTCTTGTAGATCTCTCCATTGCCGCAGCTGCCTCCATACTAGGCTGACAATTTCGATTTTAACCCCGAGCGGGTAGGGGTAAAATCCCTCCACGTGTGTATGTTTGTTCAACAGTATCCAGGTGTGTCTGGTACTGTTGCTCCCTCCTCTGGCCGCTGTGTAGTATTGCACCACCTGGCGCTGCTGCAGCCTCCTCTGGCCGCTGTGCAGTATTGCACCATCTGGTACTTCTGCTCCCTCCTCTGGCCGCTGTGCAGTATTGCACCACCTGGTTCTGCTGCTCCCTCTGCTGGCTGCTGCGCAGTACTGCTGTGTATGGTTGAACCTGGTCCAACTTCGACGACCTCTGCTTCTAGCTGTGCCAGAACTGGAAAAGGAGAATGAAGCGACCTTCCAGAAAAGAAGGAGTGAAAGGACGATTTCTTGATCCAGTCTGCAGACACCTAATATAGGGTAAACTTATCTGAGAAGGAAGAGAACAGAATTCCTCGAACTTAGAGCGGGTGTAATGCTTTCAACCTTCGACCTGCTCAGACATTACATTAGTTCATGGCTGATCTGCACCTCACCTACATTTGTCTGGCGTTGCTCCATATAGCTTGATCCCCTTACCTAACAACAACTTGCCGATCTCAGTCTTGGAAGCAACAATTGACCCCCACGGAATTATTGGGGAGAGAGTTCCAGATTCCTACAAACCTTTATGTGAAAAGATGCTTTCGGATTTGACTTTTGAATGCAACGGCTGTAGTTTTAAGTTTTTCCCCCTTGTACTTGATTCCCCAGTCAGAGGAAGGAGTTTAACTCTATCTACACTATTAAACCTTTTAACACTTAAAACACCATGATCAGCTCACCCATCAACCTACTACATTCAAGAGAACAGAAGCCTAATTTATGCAATTAATCCTCATAATTTAACCCTGTAAGCCACGGTATTAATCTGGTAAATCTGCACTGCACCACTCCAAGGACAATATATTCTTCCTGCGTGCGGTGACCAGAACAGAAAACAACAGGCTTGACTATTCCAAAGCACGCCTGGCCGGCCTTCTACGTTCTATCCTTCAGAAAACTGAGGTAATCCTGCCTGCCCATGTCCTTACTCGCACCAAGTCCCATCCAGCCATCACTCCTGTGCTTACTGACCTGGATTGGCAGGGCAGCAATTTCTGTGTGAATAAATGGGAGAATCGGACATTATAGGGACGTGGGAGGCTATAGAAACGTGGAGCGAACGTGGACTTTTACATTATGAGTCTCAATTTAGACAAACCAGAATCGCTGAATGGCAGCTTATGATCAATTATGATTATGGAGCCTGACATTGCTCGGAACTCGAATCACAATAATGATGCATTGAAGGCGTGCGTCATTATTATTACATATATGTTGCAGCAAGCGCGAGGCAAGATGCTTTGTGCTGCGCAAGAAACTGATGGTTATTCACTACAAATGGTAACATATTGTGCTTGTCCGGGATTTGTACATGTGACCTCACATATCAATCAGTGAAACCCTTTAGCGAGAATCACACCACCAAATCAACGAGCCATTGGCAACATAGCCGTTCAGCCAGTGTAGAATTTAACTGCCACCAAAACCCCATCAGCCCGCCTTTCAAACAGCGTGTGCCCATTCCATCTCGGTTTCCATTCGGGGAAAATCCTCTCTGACACATCTAGGTGAGTGGAATGAGCCCAGGAAATCACCCTGGCCCTGTATCCCTCACAGTATCGAGCTGTTGCAAGAGGTGAAGCTGTCCCAGCCAGAAACAGGTCCAGCTCTCGCTTGAAGAAATTCAGCGAATCGGCATCCACTGCCCGAACCAGCAGATTGTTCCAGAGTTAAACATAGAAACATAGAAGATAGGAGCAGGAGTAGGCCATTCGGCACCTCGAGCCTACTCCGCCATTCAATGCGATCATGGCTGATCATCTAACTTCAGTACCCTGTCCCTGCTTTCCCCCCATACCCCTTGATCCCTTTAGCCTTAAAAAATATATGCTACTCCTTCTTGAATATATTTAATGAATTGGCCTCTACTGCCTTCTGTGGTAGAGAATTCCACAGGTTCACCACTCCCTGGGTGAAGAAATTCCTTCACATTTCTGTCCTAAATGGCTTACCCCTTATCCTTAGACTGTGACCCCTAGTTCTGGACTCCCCGGCCATCGGGAACATCCTTCCTGCATCGAGTCTGTCCAGTCCTTCAGAATGTTATAAGTTTCAATGAGATCCCCTCTCATTCTTCTAAACTCCAGCGAGTATATGCCCAATCGAACCAATCTCTCCTCATACATCATTCCTGCCATCCCAGGTATCAGCCTGGTGAATGTTCGCTGAACTCCTTCCATGGCAAGAACATCCTTCCTCAGATAAGGCGACCAAAACAGCAAACAATACTCAAGATGTGGTCTCACCAAGCCCCTGTACAACTATAGCAGGACATCCTTGTTCCTGTACTCAAACCCTTTCGCTACGAAGGCCAACATACCATTTGCCTTCTTAACCGTCTGCTGCACCTGCATGCTTACCTTCAGCGACTGGTGCACAAGGACACCCTGGTCTCGTTGCCCTTCCCCTTCTCCCAATCTATTACCATTTAGATAATAATCTGCCTTCCTGTTTTTGCCACCAAAGTGGATACCCTCGCATTTATCCACTTTATATTGCATCTGCCATGCTTTTTGCCCAATCACCCAACCTGTCCAAATGACCCTGGAGTTTCTCAGCATCCTCTTCACAGCACACAAGCCCACCCAGCTTTGTTTCGTCTGCAAATTTGGAGATATTACATCTAGTTTCCTTGTCTAGATCATTAATATATATTTTGAATAGCTTGGGCCGAAGGACCGATCCGTGCAGTACCCCACTAGTCACTGCCGGCCACTCAAAAAAAGACCTGTTTATTCCAACTCTTTGCTTTCTGTCTGCCAACCAGTTCTCTATCCAAGTCAATAACTTGCCGCCAATCCCTTGTGCCTTAACTTTACACGCCAATCTCTTATGCGGGACCTTATCGACAGCCTTCTGGAAGTCGAAATACACCACATCCACTCGTTCTCCCTTATCTATTTTAGCAGTTGCAACCTCAAAAAACTCCAGTGGGTTAGTCAAGCACGAATTACGTTTTTTAAATCCACGTTGATTTTGTCCGATCCTGTCACTGCTTTCCAAGTGCTCTGCTATTACATCTTTTATAATGGACTCTAGCATTTTCTCCACTACCAATCTCAGGCTTACCAGTCTGTAATTCCCCGTTTTCTCTCTGCCAACTTTTTTGAATAGTGGGGTAACATTAGCTACCTTCCAATCCATGGGAACTGTTCCAGATTCCATCAAATGTTGGGAGATGATCAGCAAATCATCTATTATTTCGAGGGCCACTTCCTTAAGTATCCTAGGATGTAGGTTATCAGGCCCTGGGGATTTATCGGCCTTCAATCCCATCAATTTCCCTAACAGCATTTCCCGACATATACTGATTTCTTTCAGTTCCTCACTTTCATCAGACTCTATGTTCCCCGACATCTCTAGGAGGTTATTTATGTCCTCCTTTGTGAAGACAGGACCAAAATATGTATTTAATTGGTCAGCCATTTCTTTGTTACCCATTATAAATTCCCCTGATTCTGACTGCAAGGGACCTACACTTGACTTCACCAATCTTTTTCTCTTCAGATATCTATAAGAGCTTTTACAGTCAGTTTTTATGTTCCCTGAAAGCATACTCTCATATTCTAATTTCCCTTTCTGAATTAATCTCTTTGTCCTTATTTGTTGAATCCTAAACTGCTCCCAATCCTCAGGTTTACTGCTTTTTCTGGCCAATTTATATGTCCTCTCCTTGGATCTTATGCTATCCCTTATTTCCCTTGTTAGCCACGGTTGCGTCACCTTTTTTGTTTTATTTTTATGCCAAACTGGGATGAACAAATTCTGTAGTTTATCCATGCGGTCTTTGAATGTGTGCCATTGCCTATCCACCGTCAACCCTTTGAGTGACTTTCCCCAATCAATCCTACCCAACTCGCACCTCAGACCATCATAGATTCCTTTATTTACATTTAGGACCCTTGTCTCTGGGTCGACTACTTCATTCTCCATCTTAATGAAGAATTCGATCATTTTATGATCGCTCCGACCCAAGGGTCCTCGTACAACAAGATTGCTAATTAATCCTTTCTCGTTACATAATACCTAGTCTAAGATGGCCTGCTCTCTGGTTGGTTCCTCGACGTATTGGTCCAGGAAACCATCCCATAAACGCTCCAGGAATCCCTCCTCCACAGTATTGTTACTAATTTGGTTAGCCCAATCTATATGTAGATTAAAGTCACCCATGATGACTGCTGTGCCCTTATTGTCCTCTTCTCTAATTTCCCTTGTAATGCCATCCCCAGCCTCCACATTACTGTTTGGAGGTCGATATACCACTCCCACTAACGTTTTCTGACCCTTGGTTTTTCTCAGTTCTATCCATACAGATTCCACATAATCAGAGCCAATATCTTTCCTTACAATTGTGTTAATCCCTTCTTTAACCAGCAAAGCTACCCCACCTCCCTTTCCTTTTTGCCTATCTTTCCTGAATATTGAATACCCCTGCATGTTGAGTTACCAGCCTTGGCCATCCTGGAGCCATGTTTCCGTAATCCCAATCAAATCATATTCGATTACCTCTATTTGCGCAGGTAATTCATCCACCTTATTACGAATGCTCCTCGCATTAAGACACAAAGCCTCCAGGCTTGTGTTTTTTAACGGTCTTCGGCCTATTAGAATTATTATTTACTGTCAGCAGCAATTTTATGAGAGCTGCAATTCTAAAGTGAAAAGCAAAACACATTCCAGGAGAGAGACATAAGAACATAGAAACTTAGGAAATAGGAGCAGGAGTAGGCCATTCGGCCCCTCGAGCCTGCTCCGCCATTCAATGATATCATGGCTGATCATCCGAATTCAGTACCCTCTCCCTGCATTCTCCCCATATCCCTTGACCCATTTAGCCTTAAGAAATATATCTAACTCCTTCTTGAATATATTTAATGAATTGGCCTCAACTGTCTTTTGTGGTAGAGAATGCCACAGGTTCACCACTCACTGGGTGAAGAAATTCCTCCTCATCTCAGTCCTAAATGGCTTTCCCCTTATGCTTAAATTATGACCCCTGGTTCTGGACTCCCCGCCATCGGGAACAGCCTTCCTGCATCTAGTCTGTCTGTTCTGTCAGAATTTTATAAGTTTCAATGAGATCCCCTCGCATTCTTCTAAACTCCAGAGAGTACAATCCCAATCGACCAAATCTCTCCTCATACATTATTCCTGCCATCCCAGGTGTCAGCCTGGTGAATCTTCGCTGAACTCCTTCCATGGCAAGAACATCCTTCCTCAGATAAGTCGACTAAAACTGCACACAATACTCAAGATGTGGTTTCACCAGGGCCCTGTATAACTGCAGCAAGACACCTTTGTTCCTGTACTCAAACCCTTTCGCTATGAAGGCCAACATACCATTTGCCTTCTTAACCGCCTGCTGCAGCTGCATGCTAACCTTCAGCAATTGGTGCACAGGACACCCAGGTCTCTTTGCACTTCCCCTTCACCCAATCTATTGCCATTCAGATAGTAATCTGCCTTCCTATTTTTGCCACCAAAGTGGATAACTTCACATTTATTCACGTGAAATTGCATCTGCCATGATTTTTGCCCAATCCCCCAACCTGTCCAAATCATCCTGGAGTTTCTCGGCATCCTCCTCACAGCACACACGCCCACTCAGCTTTGTTTCGTCTGCAAATTTGGAGATATTACATCTACTTCCCTTGTCTAGATCATTAACATATATTTTAAATAGCTTGGGTCGAAGAACCGATCCCTGCGGTACCCCACTAGTCACTGCCTGCCACTCAGAAAAAGACCCGTTTATTCCAACTCTTTGCTTTCTGTCTGCCAACCAGTTCTCTATCCAAGTCAATACCTTGCCCCCAATCCCATGTGCCTTAACTTTACACGCTAATCTCTTATGCGGGACCTTATCGACAGCCTTCTGGAAGTCCAAATACATCACATCCACTGGTTCTACCTTATCTATTTTACCAGTTACATCCTCAAAAAACTCCAGTGGATTAGTCAAGCACGATTTACCTTTTGTAAATCCATGCTGATTTTGTCCAACCCTGTCACTGCTTTCCAAGTGCTCTGCTATTACATCTTTTATAATGGACTCTAGCATTTTCCCCACTTCCAATGTCAGGCTTACCAGTCTGTAATTCCCCGTTTTCTCTCTACCAAATTTTTGAATAGTGCGGTAACATTAGCTACCCTCCAATCCATGGGAACTGTTCCAGATTCCATCGAATGTTGGAAAATGATCAGCAATGCATGTATTATTTGTAGGGCCACTTCCTTAAGTATCCAAGGATGTAGGTTATCAGGCCCTGGGGGATTATCGGTCTTCAATCCCATGAATTTCCCTAACACCATTTCCGGCATATACTGATTTCTTTCAGTTCCTCCCTTTCATCAGACTCTATGTTCCCCGACATCTCTAGGAGGTTATTTGTGCCCTCCTTTTTGAAGACAGAACCAAAATATGTATTTAATTGGTCTGCCATTTCTTTACTCCCCATTATAAATTCCCCTGATTCTGACTGCAAGGGACCCACGCTTGACGTCGCCAATCTTTTTCTCTTCAGAAATCTATAAAAGCTTTTACAGTCAGTTTTTATGTTCCCTGAAAATTTACTCTCATATTCTAATTTCCCTTTCTTAATTAATCCCTTTGTCCTCCTTTGTTGAATCCTAAACTGCTCCCAATCCTCAGGATTACTGCTTTTTCTGTCCAATTTATATGTCCTCTCCTTGGATCTTATGCTATCCCTAATATCGCTTGTTAGCCACGGTTGTGTCACCTTTTTTGATTTATTTTTATTCCAAACTGTTTTGAACAAATTCTGTCGTTTATCCATGTGTTCTTTGAATGTGTGCCATTGCCTATCCACCGTCAACCCTTTGAGTGCCATTCCCCAATCAATCCTACCCAACTCGCACCTCAGACCATCATAGTTTCCTTTATTTACATTTAGGACACTAGTCCATAGGTCGACTACTTCATTCTCCATCTTAATGAAGAATTCGATCATTTTATAATCGCTCCGACCCAAGGGGCCTCGTACAACAAGATTGCTAATTAATCCTTTCTCGTTACATCCAGTCTGTCTGTCCTGTTAGAATTGTATAAGTTTCAATGAGATCCCCTCTCAATCTTCTAAACTCTAGCGAATATGAGCCTAATCGACCCAATCTCTCTTCATACATCATTACTTCCATTCCAGGTATCAGGCTAGTGAATCTTCGCTGCACTCCCTGCATGGCAATAAAATCCTTCCTCAGATAAGGCGACCAAAACTGCACACAATACTCAAGGTGTGGTCTCACCAAGGCGTGTACAACTGCAGCAAGAGATCCTTGCTCCTGTACTCGAATCCTCTCACTGAAGGCCCTTAATATCACGAAACCGTATCGCCAACAATAAACAGGGTCAGCGATTTGAGAATTTAATATCTTGGAGCCGACATTTTCGCGGCTGCGATGGCCGAGTGGTTAAGGCGTTGGACTTGAATTCCAATGGGGTTTCCCCGCGCAGGTTCGAGCCCTGCTCCCAGCGGGTTTTTCATTATGATAATTAATTACTTCAAATAAATTATTTTCTTCAATCTGCTCCCTCTGGGAGGATTTTGGAATTTTCAATGCCGGTTTTAAGGAAACTAAAGGATTGCCGAGAGAACTGGATCACTTTCTTCAAGAAGGTTTGCTGACCGAATTCCAAAAGTTTTCTGCAGATTGTCCGGAAGCTCCAGATAAGGAGGCCTCGACAGTCTCTGAGGTACCTTCCCATACACTCGGTGCTGTCCGGTAGCATCAGTATGTGTAACCATGGGAGAGAGAGAATGGAAAGTCACTGGAAGGCTTGTTTCTGTCAGCAGCAATGGTACAAGAGGAGCCATTCTAAAGTGAAAAGCAGAAAACATTCCAGGAGACAGGCCAGGAGACAGACAAACGGAGTGGAGATCTGGAAGACTGACCAGAAAAAAAACAAGGAGGACACCAACTCATAATTCATCTCTCCCTCTCCCGAAGCAGAAGAATTGAACATTCTGAGTTTTGAGTTGCACCACTGAGGTTGCACAAGTCTCTCTCTGTAAAACTTGTATTATTATGTCAATAAAATGATTTGTTCGAAAGGTTTGAAGCTTCATTTCCCAAGGAATTTTCTTGTATAATCGGGCTGCATTGGTTCCGAAGGCCGGCTCTGCTTTCGCAGAACTTGACTGTCGAGAGGTCCCGCAGGTCTAAATGTATCGACTGGTTTCAAAGCACCAACTCAGATTGGGGCGTATGGGACATGTGGCCCAGGAAGAGCGGTGGTAGCAGAGCATACTTAGCAGTTTAAGTGGCTGAAAGTGAATGTTAGATTGAGGAAATACCGCAGGAAAATTACAATGAAATTGAAGGGGGAAGGTAAACGAGAGCTATTGATTGTGGACGGAAGAAAGGTCTGCGTTACGTTTCGGTTTGGAGCCGAAGTTGCTGCGGCCAGAATGCAGATTATTAATCACTATACGAGCACGGCACCACACATCAACAACTGGAGCTCTGCAAAGTATCGCATGGCACTGCTTAGGAAACATGGATTTTTGGTGAAGAGTCCAAAATCAGCACCGGCAGAAATACAGAAGCGGGAAATTCAACGCATGGCTCGCAGCCACTGGAGCCTTCATCCAGAATGGGAACTGGTGCAGGCACAGTGACATTTAAAAGAATTGTAGCCTTTTCACACGAGAAGAAACTCACCATTGGAGATTCTTTAAAAATAGGCCCCGCTGGGAATCGAACCCAGGATCTCTTGTTTACTAGACAGACGCTTGGACCAGCTAAGCCACGGGGCCGAATGCTGGCACACCTTCTCGCCCCCACTCACTGATGTCTATCAGCTTCCGGTCACTGTCTTCTGGACTCTCAGGCCGTTTCTTATTTCTCCAGCTCTCTTGTCCATTCCGCCATATGTCCCATTGCTCTCTGTATCTCCCGCTTAATTTATCTCAGTGTCAATCTGTGAGGTGATTCTGAATGATTACCCTATGTTTGTGTCTTATATGAAATAAATGGGGGGATCAGACAACTCTTCCTCTGACACTGGGGAACAAATAAGCCAACAGTTACAACACGATATTGTTTACTGTGATGCAGCAAATACAATATTCCATCTTAAAAGTTTCAGTTTCAATTCTGTGCAAAATAAACTGTGACTCCAACGTGTTTCCAATAGCCTGCCTTTTAATCTGACGTCACAAACGCCACCATTGCACCTCAAGGTGATTCATAACTAATAAACAGTAGAAGTCAAGCACTGAAAGGGTATTTGTAGAAAGGGTTGTGAGACTGCGGAATGCACTGGCCCAACAAGCAGCAGATTTAAAACAAGGTTTAAAAACCGGCAGCCTGTGGGAGGAAGGGGGCAGAGAGGCAAGAGAGACACAGGAAAGATCAACTTGGAAACTATTGGCACGAATCTACTTTCAATCCCCCCACTGTATTTCAACCCATTTAACGTCAGATTCACAAATTGATGCATGTGAGCAATATAGGACATTTATCGCTGTCTCTGGTCTAAAATAACTGCTTTATTATTTGATCCCACCCGCTGTGTTTAGGCTCTAGCCTGAATATTTATCTCCGACCTAGAATCAGTTTCTAATCTGGAGACAAGGTTTCTGCAGCCGGCGGGCAGGGAGCAGAGGCTGTGGCTGATCTGTGTCATGTGGGAGCAGAACACAATGTTTCTGCTGTTTATTTTCATTACCCTGCAGAATATTCCATACTGTTCTCAAGGTCTTACGTACCGTTAAATATCGGAAGTTTTCTTTTATTGTAATGACCGCTGCGATTCTTCTGGACTTGCTGAATTTGCAGCAAATTAAATATCACGAAACAGTCATCGCCAACAATAAACAGGGTCAGCGATTTGAGAATTTAGTATCTTGGAGCCGACATTTTCGCGGCTGCGATGGCCGAGTGGTTAAGGCGTTGGACTTGAAATCCAGTGGGGTTTCCCCGCGCAGGTTCGAGCCCTGCTCGCAGCGGGTTTTCTGATTATGATAATTAATTACGTCAAGTAAATTATTTTCTTCAATCTGCTCCCTCTGGGAGGATTTTGGAATTTTCAATACCGGTTTTAAGGAAAATAAAGGATTGCCGAGAGAACTGGATCACTTACTTCAAGAAGGTTTGCTGACCGAATTCCAAAGGTTTTCTGCAGATTGTCTGGAAGCTCCAGATAAGGAGGCCTCGACAGTCTCTGAGGTAACTTCCCATACACTCGGTGCTGTCCGGTAGCATCAGTCTGTGTATCCATGGGAGAGAGAGAATGGAAAGTCACTGGAAGGCTTGTTTCTGTCAGCAGCAATGGTACAAGAGCTGCCATTCTAAAGTGAAAAGCAGAACACATTCCAGGAGACAGGCCAGGAGACAGACAAACGGAGTGAAGATCTGGAAGACTGACCAGAAAAAAAACAAGGAGGACACCAACTCATAATTCATCTCACCCTCTCCCGAAGCAGAAGAATTGAACATTCTGAGTTTTGAGTTGCACCACTCAGGTTGTACAAGTCTCTCTCTGTAAAACTTGTATTATTATGTCAATAAAACGATTTGTTTGAAAAGTTTGAAGCTTCATTTCCCAAGGAATTTTCTTGTATAATCGGGCTGCATTGGTTCCGAAGGCCGGCTCTGCTTTCGCAGAACTTGACTGTCGAGAGGTCCCGCAGGCCTAAATGTATCGACTGGTTTCAAAGCACCAACTCAGATTGGGGCGTATGGGACATGTGGCCCAGGAAGAGCGGTGGTAGCAGAGCATACTTAGCAGTTTAAGTGGCTGAAAGTGAATGTTAGATTAAGGAAATACCGCAGGAAAATTACAATGAAATTGAAGGGGGAAAGTAAACGAGAGCTATTGATTGTGGACGGAAGAGAAGTGTGCGTTATGTTTCGGTTTGGAGCCGAAGTTGCTGCGGCCAGAATGCAGATTATTAATCACTATACGAGCACGGCACGACACATCAACAACTGGAGCTCTGCAAAGTATCGCATGGCACTGCTTAGGAAACATGGATTTTTGGTGAAGAGTCCAAAATCAGCACCGGCAGAAATACAGAAGCGGTGAAATTCAACGCATGGCTCGCAGCCACTGGAGCCTTCATCCAGAATGGGAACTGGTGCAGGCACAGTTACATTTAAAAGAATTGTAGCCTTTTCACACGAGAAGAAACTCACCCCTGGAGATTCTTTAAAAATAGGCCCCGCTGGGAATCGAACCCAGGATCGCCTGTTTACTAGACAGACGCTTTGACCAGCTAAGCCACGGGGCCAAATGCTGGCACAACTTCTCGCCCCCACTCACAGATGTCTATCAGCTTCCGGTCACTGTCTTCTGGACTCTCAGGCCGTTTCTTATTTCTCCAGCTCTCTTGTCCATTCCGCCATATGTCCCATTGCTCTCTGTATCTCCCGCTTAATTTATCTCAGTGTCAATCTGTGTGGTGATTCTGAATGATTACCCTATGTTTGTGTCTTATATGAAATAAATGGGGGGATCAGACAACTCTTCCTCTGACACTATGGAACAAATAAGCCAACAGTTAGAACACGATATTGTTTACTGTGATGCAGCAAATACAATATTCCATCTTAAAAGTTTCAGTTTCAATTCTGTGCAAAGAAACTGTGACTCCAACGTGTTTCCAATAGCCTGCCTTTTAATCTGACGTCACAAACGCCACCATTGCACCTCAAGGTGATTCATAACTAATAAACAGAGAAGTCAAGCACTGAAAGGGTATTTGTAGAAAGGGTTGTGAGACTGTGGAATGCACTGGCCCAGCAAGCAGCAGATTTAAAACAAGGTTTAAAAACCGGCAGCCTGTGGGAGGAAGGGGGCAGAGAGGCAAGAGAGACACAGGAAAGATCAACTTGGAAACTATTGGCCCGAATCTACTTTAAATCCCCCCACTGTATTTCAACCCATTTAATGTCAGATTCACAAATTAATGCATGTGAGCAATATAGGACATTTATCGCTGTCTCTGGTCTAAAATAACTGCTTTATTATTTGATCCCACCCGTTGTGTTTAGGCTCTAGCCTGAATATTTATCTCCGACCTAGAATCAGTTTCTAATCTGGAGACAAGGTTTCTGCAGCCGGCGGGCAGGGAGCAGAGGCTGTGGCTGATCTGTGTCATGTGGGAGCAGAACACAATGTTTCTGCTGTTTATTTTCATTACCCTGCAGAATATTCCATACTGTTCTCAAGGTCTTACATACCGTTAAATATCGGAAGTTTTCTTTTATTGTAATGACCGCTGCGATTCTTCTGGACTTGCTGAATTTGCAGCAAATGAAATATCACGAAACCGTCATCGCCAACAATAAACAGGGTCAGCGATTTGAGAATTTAGTATCTTGGAGCCGACATTTTCGCGGCTGCGATGGCCGAGTGGTTAAGGCGTTGGACTTGAATTCCAATGGGGTTTCCCCGCGCAGGTTCGAGCCCTGCTCGCAGCGGGTTTTCTCATTATGATAACTAATTACGTCAAGTAAATTATTTTCTTCAATCTGCTCCCTCTGGGAGGATTTTGGAATTTTCAATGCCGGTTTTAAGGAAACTAAAGGATTGCCGAGAGAACTGGATCACTTACTTCAAGAAGGATTGCTGACCGAATTCCAAAGGTTTTCTGCAGATTGTCTGGAAGCTCCAGATAAGGAGGCCTCGACAGTCTCTGAGGTAACTTCCCATACACTCGGTGCTGTCCGGTAGCATCAGTCTGTCTATCCATGGGAGAGAGAGAATGGAAAGTCACTGGAAGGCTTGTTTCTGTCAGCAGCAATGGTACAAGAGCTGCCATTCTAAAGTGAAAAGCAGAACACATTCCAGGAGACAGGCCAGGAGACAGACAAACGGAGTGGAGATCTGGAAGACTGACCAGAAAAAAAACAAGGAGGACACCAACTCATAATTCATCTCTCCCTCTCCCGAAGCAGAAGAATTGAACATTCTGAGTTTTGAGTTGCACCACTGAGGTTGTACAAGTCTCTCTCTGTAAAACTTGTATTATTATGTCAATAAAACGATTTGTTTGAAAAGTTTGAAGCTTCATTTCCCAAGGAATTTTCTTGTATACTCGGGCTGCATTGGTTCCGAAGGCCGGCTCTGCTTTCGCAGAACTTGACTGTCGAGAGGTCCCGCAGGCCTATATGTATCGACTGGTTTCAAAGCACCAACTCAGATTGGGGCGTATGGGACATGTGGCCCAGGAAGAGCGGTGGTAGCAGAGCATACTTAGCAGTTTAAGTGGCTGAAAGTGAATGTTAGATTAAGGAAATACCGCAGGAAAATTACAATGAAATTGAAGGGGGAAAGTAAACGAGAGCTATTGATTGTGGACGGAAGAAAAGTCTGCGTTATGTTTCGGTTTGGAGCCGAAGTTGCTGCGGCCAGAATGCAGATTATTAATCACTATACGAGCACGGCACCACACATCAACAACTGGAGCTCTGCAAAGTATCGCATGGCACTGCTTAGGAAACATGGATTTTTGGTGAAGAGTCCAAAATCAGCACCGGCAGAAATACAGAAGCGGTGAAATTCAACGCATGGCTCGCAGCCACTGGAGCCTTCATCCAGAATGGGAACTGGTGCAGGCACAGTTACATTTAAAAGAATTGTAGCCTTTTCACACGAGAAGAAACTCACCCCTGGAGATTCTTTAAAAAAAGGCCCCGCTGGGAATCGAACCCAGGATCACCTGTTTACTAGACAGACGCTTTGACCAGCTAAGCCACGGGGTCGAATGCTGGCACAACTTCTCGCCCCCACTCACAGATGTCTATCAGCTTCCGGTCACTGTCTTCTGGACTCTCAGGCCGTTTCTTATTTCTCCAGCTCTCTTGTCCATTCCGCCATATGTCCCATTGCCCTCTGTATCTCCCGCTTAATTTATCTCAGTGTCAATCTGTGTGGTGATTCTGAATGATTACCCTATGTTTGTGTCTTATATGAAATAAATGGGGGGATCAGACAACTCTTCCTCTGGCACTGGGGAACAAATAAGCCAACAGTTCGAACACGATATTGTTTACTGTGATGCAGCAAATACAATATTCCATCTTAAAAGTTTCAGTTTCAATTCTGTGCAAAGAAACTGTGACTCCAACGTGTTTCCAATAGCCTGCCTTTTAATCTGACGTCACAAACGCCACCATTGCACCTCAAGGTGATTCATAACTAATAAACAGAGAAGTCAAGCACTGAAAGGGTATTTGTAGAAAGGGTTGTGAGACTGTGGAATGCACTGGCCCAGCAAGCAGCAGATTTAAAACAAGGTTTAAAAACCGGCAGCCTGTGGGAGGAAGGGGGCAGAGAGGCAAGAGAGACATAGGAAAGATCAACTTGGAAACTATTGGCCCGAATCTACTTTAAATCCCCCCACTGTATTTCAACCCATTTAATGTCAGATTCACAAATTGATGCATGTGAGCAATATCGGACATTTATCGCTGTCTCTGGTCTAAAATAACTGCTTTATTATTTGATCCCACCCGCTGTGTTTAGGCTCTACCCTGAATATTTATCTCCGACCGAGAATCAGTTTCTAATCTGGAGACAAGGTTTCTGCAGCCGGCGGGCAGGGAGCAGAGGCTGTGGCTGATCTGTGTCATGTGGGAGCAGAACACAATGTTTCTGCTGTTTATTTTCATTACCCTGCAGAATATTACATACTGTTCTCAAGGTCTTACATGCCGTTAAATATCGGAAGTTTTCTTTTATTGTAATGACCGCTGCGATTCTTCTGTACATAAGAACATAAGAACATAAGAAATAGGAGCAGGAGTAGGCCAATCGGCCCCTCGAGCCTGCGCCACCATTCAATAAGATCATGGCTGATCTGATCCTAACCTCAAATCTTCTATCACTCTGCATCCACCCGAACCCATGTGATCTCCCGGGAGAGGCGAAAAACCAGATAAAGACCCAATGGCCAATTTGGGAGAAAAAAATCTGGGAAATTCCTCTCCGACCCATCTAGGCGATCGAAATTCTTCCAGGAGATCACTCTGTCCCTATATTTTCTACAGTACTTACCTTCTGTAAAGGCGATCTCCACCCCAGCCAAGAACAGGAATAAAACCATCTCCTGAAATCTAACAGAATTAGAACACAGTAGGAGCAGAACAAGGCTACACGGCCCCTGGGCCCGCTCCACTACCCACAGTGCCATGACCATTCCGAACCCAGACTCATGTCCAATTTCCTGCCCGCTCCCCGTAACCCTTTATTCCCTTTACTTCTAGGAAACTATCTATTTCTGTTTTAAATTTATTTAATGATGTAGCTTCCACAGCTTTCTGGGGCAGCAAATTCCACAAACCTACCACCCTCTGAGTGAAGAAGTTTCTCCTCATCTCAGTTTTGAATGAGCAGCCCCTTATTTTAAGATTATGCCCCCTAGTTCTAGTTTCACCCATCATTGGGAACATCCTCACCGCATCCACCCGATCAAGCCCCTTCACAATCTTATATGTTTCAATAAGATCGCCTCTCATTCTTCTGAACTCCAATGAGTAGAGTCCCAATCTACTCAACCTCTCCTCATATGACCACCCCCTCATCCCCGGGATTAACCGAGTGAACCTTCTTTGTACTGACTCGAGAGCAAGTATGTCTTTTCTTAAGTATGGACACCAAAACTGTATGCAGTATTCCAGGTGCGGCCTCACCAATACCTTGTACAACTGCAGCAATACCTCCCTGTTTTTATATTCCAACCCCCTAGCAATAAAAGCCAACATTCCATTGGCCTTCTTAATCACTTGCTGCACCTGCATACTAACTTTTTGAGTTTCGTGCACCAGGACCCCCAGATCCCTTTGTACTACAGTACTTTCCAGTTTCTTGCCATTAAGATAATAACTTGCTCTATGATTTTTCCTGCCAAAGTGCATAACCTCACACTTTCCAGTATTGTATTCCATCTGCCAAATCTCTGCCCACTTACTTAGCCTGTCTATGTCCCTTTGCAGGTTTTTTATGTCCTCCTCACTCACTACTTTCCCTCCCATCTTTGTATCATCTGCAAACTTTGATATGTTACACTCGGTCCCCTCCTCCAAATCGTTAATATAGATTGTAAAGAGTTGGGGACCCAGCACTGACCCCTGCGGAACACCACTAGTTACTGGTTGCCAATCTGAGAACGAACCATTTATCCCAACTCTCTGCTTTCTGTTAGAGAGCCAATCCTCCACCCACGCCAGAATATTACCCCCAATCCCGTGATTTTTTATCTTGAGCAATAATCTTTTGTGTGGCAGCTTGTCAAATGCCTTTTGGAAGTCTAAATACACTTCGTCCACTGGTTCCCCTTTATCCACCCTGTATGTTACTTCCTCAAAAAACTCAAGCAAATTTGTTAAACATGACTTCCCCTTCATGAAACCATGCTGAGTTTGCCCTATTAAATTATGTTTATCCAAATGTCCCGTGACTGTCTCCTTAATAATGAACTCTAACATTTTACCAACCACAGATGTTAGGCTAACAGGTCTATAGTTTCCAGCCTTCTGCCTACTACCCTTTTTAAATAAGGGTGTTACATTAGCAGTTTTCCAATCTGCCGGGACCTTTGCTGAGTCCAGTGAGTTTTGGAAAATTATTACCAATGCATCCACAATCCCTACCGCTACTTCCCTCAAGACCCTGGGATGCAAGCCATCAGGTCCAGGGGATTTATCCGCCTTGAGTCCCATTATTTTACCAAGTACCACTTCCTTAGTGATTTTAATCGTATTTAGTTCCTCCCCCCCTAGAGCCCCCTGTTTGTCCAGTGTTGGGATATTCTTAGTGTCCTCTACTGTAAAGACTGATACAAAATAATTGTTCAGTGTTTTTGCCATCTCCATGTTTCCCACCATTAATTTCCCGGTCTCATCCTCTAAGGGACCAACATTTACTTTAGCCACCCTTTTTCTTTTTATATAACTATAGAAACTTTTACTGTCTGTTTTTATATTTTTTGCTAATTTACTTTCATAATCTATCTTCCCTTTCTTAATCAATCTTTTTGTTATTTTTTGCTGTCTTTTAAAGACTTCCCAATCTTCCATCCTCCCACTAGATTTGGCTACCTTATATGCCCTTGCTTTTAGTCGGATACTATCCTTAATTACTTTACTTAGCCACGGATGGCTATCTTTTCTTTTACACCCTTTTTTCCTCAGTGGAATATATTTTTTTTGGAAGTTGTAAAATAACTCCTTAAATGTACACCACTGGTCATGTACCGTCTTACCCTTTAATCTATTTTCCCAGTCCACTCTAATTAATTCCGCTCTCATACCTTCATAGTCTCCTTTATTCAAGCTCAGCACGCTTGTTTGAGATCCAACCTTCTCACCCTCTAATTGAATATGGAACTCAACCATGTTATGGTCACTCATTCCAAGGGGATCCTTTACTAGGACATTTTTAATTAATCCTGTCTCATTACACAGGACCAAATCTAAGGTTGCTTGCCCCCTGGTCGGTTCAGTTACATACTGCTCAAGAAACCCATCCCTAATACACTCAATGAACTCTTCCTCAAGGCTGCTCTGCCCAATTTGATTTGTCCAGTTAATATGATAATTAAAATCCCCCATAATTATAGCTGTTCCCTTATTACAAGCCTCAACTATTTCCTGATTAATACTCCGTCCAACAGAGTTGCAACTGTTCGGAGGCCTATAGACTACACCCACTAGTGTTTTTTTCCCCTTATTATTCCTTACCTCCACCCAAACTGTTTCACTATCCTGCTCCTTTGACCCAATATCATTTCTCTGTATTATAGTGATTCCTTCCTTTATTAACATAGCCACCCCACCTCCTCTCCCTTCCTGCCTGTCCTTCCTGATTGTTAAATAACCTGGTATGTTTAATTCCCAGTCATGGTCACCCTGCAGCCATGTTTCTGTAATGGCCACAAGATCATACCCATATGTCATTATTTGTACCGTTAACTCATTCATTTTGTTACGAATGCTACGTGCATTCAGATAAAGAACTTTCAAATATGTTTTGTAACACTTAGTTCCTGTTTTTTCCCTTTTTAGTACTTTACTTTTTACTCCATACCTTCTGTCCCTTCCTGACACATTCTGTTTTTTAATTCCCCCACTGCTACCTAAGTCTATGACCTTCTCTGTTGTCATTTCTATTATTTGCTCTCTAGAAACCTCCCCCCCACTAATTAGTTTAAAGCCCTCTCTACAGCCCTAGTTATATGATTCGCCAGGACTCTAGTCCCAGCACTGGCCAAGTGGAGTCCGTCCCAACAGAACAGCTCCCTCCTGTCCCAGTACTGGTGCCAGTGTCCCAAGAAGCAAAACCCATTTCTCCCACACCAGTCTTTGAGCCACGCATTTAACTCTTTAATTTTATTTATCCTAGCCAAATTCGCTCGTGGCTCAGGTAATAACCCAGAGATTATTACCCTTGAGGTTCTGTTTTTTAATTTGACCCCTAGCTGCTCATACTCCTTTAACAGAACCGTCTTCCTTGTCCTATCTACGTCGTTTGTACCAACATGGACCACGACAACTGGATCCTCCCCCTCCCACTGCAAGTTTCTTTCCAGCCCAGAAGAGATGTCCTTAACCCTGGCACCAGGCAGGCAACACAGCCTTCGGGACTCCCGCTCTTGACTGCAGAGAACCCTATCTATCCCCCTAATGATACTATCCCCTACCACTACAACATTTCTTTTTACTCCCTCCACTTGAATGGCCCCCTGTACCACGGTGCTGTGGCCAGGTTGCTCATCCTCCCTGCAGTCCCCGCTCCCGCCCTCACAGGGAGTAAGAACCTCGATCCTGCTGGACAAGAACAAGGGCTGCGTCTCCTTCAACACTACATCCTGGATCCCTGTACCTTCCTCACTCGTAGTCACACCGTCCTGTCCCTAACCACGGACTACATCTGCAGTAATTAACTTCATAGGTGTGACCATCTCCTGAAACATAGAGTCCAGGAACTTCTCCCCCTCCCTGATGTGTCGCAGTGTCCGAAGCTCGGTCTCAAGCTCCATAACATGGAACTTGAGTTCCTCTAGCAGCAAACACTTGTCGCAGATGTAATCACCGTTAGCCTCAATGGGGTTCACCGGCTCCCACATCTCGCAACAGTAACACATCACCTGCTCCATTCTATATAATTAATTAAATTTCTTATTATTAGTTATGAAGACCCTGCCCGGATATATATGATAATATCACACCACTATTCAATAGGACTTACCAACTTAAAGGTATGAAAGAGAAGAGAAGGAAGAAAACCAACCAACCAGCTGATCACCAACCTCCTCCTTGAATACTGTCTGTGGAGCCTGTTTGGTTGACTCGTCTCGCTGCTCCGCCTCCGCAGTGCTGTCTAAGCCTGGGAGTGGGGAATAAAACAGAGCAAAAAACACACCCTCACCTCCCACTTATCCGAACTCTCCCACTTAGCAAAACTCCAGCAGCACTCAATGCACAAAGCACAAGAGCTGCCATTCTAAAGTGAAAAGCAGAACACATTCCAGGAGACAGGCCAGGAGACAGACAAACGGAGTGGAGATCTGGAAGACTGACCAGAAAAGAAACAAGGAGGACACCAACTCATAATTCATCTCTCCCTCTCCCGAAGCAGAAGAATTGAACATTCTGCGTTTTGAGTTGCACCACTGAGGTTGTACAAGTCTCTCTCTGTAAAACTTGTATTATTATGTCAATAAAACGATTTGTTTGAAAAGTTTGAAGCTTCATTTCCCAAGGAATTTTCTTGTATAATCTGGCTGCATTGGTTCCGAAGGCCGGCTCTGCTTTCGCAGAACTTGACTGTCGAGAGGTCCCGCAGGTCTAAATGTATCGACTGGTTTCAAAGCACCAACTCAGATTGGGGCGTATGGGAAATGTGGCCCAGGAAGAGCGGTGGGAGCAGAGCATACTTAGCAGTTTAAGTGGCTGAAAGTGAATGTTAGATTAAGGAAATACCGCAGGAAAATTACAATGAAATTGAAGGGGGAAAGTAAACGAGAGCTATTGATTGTGGACGGAAGAAAAGTCTGCGTTATGTTTCGGTTTGGAGCCGAAGTTGCTGCGGCCAGAATGCAGATTATTAATCACTATACGAGCACGGCACCACACATCAACAACTGGAGCTCTGCAAAGTATCGCATGGCACTGCTTAGGAAATATGGATTTTTGGTGAAGAGTCCAAAATCAGCACCGGCAGAAATACAGAAGCGGTGAAATTCAACGCATGGCTCGCAGCCACTGGAGCCTTCATCCAGAATGGGAACTGGTGCAGGCACAGTTACATTTAAAAGAATTGTAGCCTTTTCACACGAGAAGAAACTCACCCCTGGAGATTCTTTAAAAATAGACCCCGCTGGGAATCGAACCCAGAATCTCCTGTTTACTAGACAGGCGCTTTGACCAGCTAAGCCACGGGGCCAAATGCTGGCACAACTTCTCGCCCCCACTCACAGATGTCTATCAGCTTCCAGTCACTGTCTTCTGGACTCTCAGGCCGTTTCTTATTTCTCCAGCTCTCTTGTCCATTCCGCCATATGTCCCATTGCTCTCTGTATCTCCCGCTTAATTTATCTCAGTGTCAATCTGTGTGGTGATTCTGAATGATTACCCTATGTTTGTGTCTTATATGAAATAAATGGGGGGATCAGACAACTCTTCCTCTGACACTGGGGAACAAATAAGCCAACAGTTAGAACACGATATTGTTTACTGTGATGCAGCAAATACAATATTCCATCTTAAAAGTTTCAGTTTCAATTCTGTGCAAAGAAACTGTGACTCCAACGTGTTTCCAATAGCCTGCCTTTTAATCTGACGTCACAAACGCCACCATTGCACCTCAAGGTGATTCATAACTAATAAACAGAGAAATCAAGCACTGAAAGGGTATTTGGAGAAAGGGTTGTGAGACTGTGGAATGCACTGGCCCAGCAAGCAGCAGATTTAAAACAAGGTTTAAAAACCGGCAGCCTGTGGGAGGAAGGGGGCAGAGAGGCAAGAGAGACACAGGAAAGATCAACTTGGAAACTATTGGCCCGAATCTACTTTAAATCCCCCCACTGTATTTCAACCCATTTAATGTCAGATTCACAAATTGATGCATGTGAGCAATATAGGACATTTATCGCTGTCTCTGGTCTAAAATAACTGCTTTATTATTTGATCCCACCCGCTGTGTTTAGGCTCTACCCTGAATATTTATCTCCGACCTAGAATCAGTTTCTAATCTGGAGACAAGGTTTCTGCAGCCGGCGGGCAGGGAGCAGAGGCTGTGGCTGATCTGTGTCATGTGGGAGCAGAACACAATGTTTCTGCTGTTTATTTTCATTACCCTGCAGAATATTCCATACTGTTCTCAAGGTCTTACATACCGTTAAATATCGGAAGTTTTCTTTTATTGTAATGACCGCTGCGATTCTTCTGGACTTGCTGAATTTGCAGCAAATTAAATATCACGAAACAGTCATCGCCAACAATAAACAGGGTCAGCGATTTGAGAATTTAGTATCTTGGAGCCGACATTTTCGCGGCTGCGATGGCCGAGTGGTTAAGGCGTTGGACTTGAAATCCAATGGGGGTTTCCCCGCGCAGATTCGAGCGCTGCTCGCAGCGGGTTTTCTCATTATGATAATTAATTACGTCAAGTAAATTATTTTCTTCAATCTGCTCCCTCTGGGAGGATTTTGGAATTTTCAATGCCGGTTTTAAGGAAAATAAAGGATTGCCGAGAGAACTGGATCACTTAATTCAAGAAGGTTTGCTGACCGAATTCCAAAGGTTTTCTGCAGATTGTCTGGAAGCTCCAGATAAGGAGGCCTCGACAGTCTCTGAGGTACCTTCCCATACACTCGGTGCTGTCCGGTAGCATCAGTCTGTGTATCCATGGGAGAGAGAGAATGGAAAGTCACTGGAAGGCTTGTTTCTGTCAGCAGCAATGGTACAAGAGCTGCAATTCTAAAGTGAAAAGCAGAACACATTCCAGGAGACAGGCCAGGAGACAGACAAACGGCGTGGAGATCTGGAAGACTGACCAGAAAAGAAACAAGGAGGACACCAACTCATAATTCATCTCTCCCTCTCTCGAAGCAGAAGAATTGAACATTCTGCGTTTTGAGTTGCACCACTGAGGTTGTACAAGTCTCTCTCTGTAAAACTTGTATTATTATGTCAATAAAACGATTTGTTTGAAAAGTTTGAAGCTTCATTTCCCAAGGAATTTTCTTGTATAATCGGGCTGCATTGGTTCCGAAGGCCGGCTCTGCTTTCGCAGAACTTGGCTGTCGAGAGGTCCCGCAGGTCTAAATGTATCGACTGGTTTCAAAGCACCAACTCAGATTGGGGCGTATGGGACATGTGGCCCAGGAAGAGCGGTGGTAGCAGAGCATACTTAGCAGTTTAAGTGGCTGAAAGTGAATGTTAGATTAAGGAAATACCGCAGGAGAATTACAATGAAATTGAAGGGGGAAAGTAAACGAGAGCTATTGATTGTGGACGGAAGAAAAGTCTGCGTTAAGTTTCGGTTTAGAGCCGAAGTTGCTGCGGCCAGAATGCAGATTATTAATCACTATACGAGCACGGCACCACACATCAACAACTGGAGCTCTGCAAAGTATCGCATGGCACTGCTTAGGAAATATGGATTTTTGGTGAAGAGTCCAAAATCAGCACCGGCAGAAATACAGAAGCGGTGAAATTCAACGCATGGCTCGCAGCCACTGGAGCCTTCATCCAGAATGGGAACTGGTGCAGGCACAGTTACATTTAAAAGAATTGTAGCCTTTTCACACGAGAAGAAACTCACCCCTGGAGATTCTTTAAAAATAGGCCCCGCTGGGAATTGAACCCAGAATCTCCTGTTTACTAGACAGACGCTTTGACCAGCTAAGCCACGGGGCCGAATGCTGGCACAACTTCTCGCCCCCACTCACAGATGTCTATCAGCTTCCGGTCACTGTCTTCTGGACTCTCAGGCCGTTTCTTCTTTCTCCAGCTCTCTTGTCCATTCCGCCATATGTCCCATTGCTCTCTGTATCTCCCGCTTAATTTATCTCAGTGTCAATCTGTGTGGTGATTCTGAATGATTACCCTATGTTTGTGTCTTATATGAAATAAATGGGGGGATCAGACAACTCTTCCTCTGACACTGGGGAACAAATAAGCCAACAGTTAGAACACGATATTGTTTACTGTGATGCAGCAAATACAATATTCCATCTTAAAAGTTTCAGTTTCAATTCTGTGCAAAAGAAACTGTGACTCCAACGTGTTTCCAATAGCCTGCCTTTTAATCTGACGTCACAAACGCCACCATTGCACCTCAAGGTGATTCATAACTAATAAACAGAGAAGTCAAGCACTGAAAGGGTATTTGTAGAAAGGGTTGTGAGACTGTGGAATGCACTGGCCCAGCAAGCAGCAGATTTAAAACAAGGTTTAAAAACCGGCAGCCTGTGGGAGGAAGGGGGCAGAGAGGCAAGAGAGACACAGGAAAGATCAACTTGGAAACTATTGGCCCGAATCTACTTTAAATCCCCCCACTGTATTTCAACCCATTTAATGTCAGATTCACAAATTGATGCATGTGAGCAATATAGGACATTTATCGCTGTCTCTGGTCTAAAATAACTGCTTTATTATTTGATCCCACCTGCTGTGTTTAGGCTCTACCCTGAATATTTATCTCCGACCTAGAATCAGTTTCTAATCTGCAGACAAGGTTTCTGCAGCCGGCGGGCAGGGAGCAGAGGCTGTGGCTGATCTGTGTCATGTGGGAGCAGAACACAATGTTTCTGCTGTTTATTTTCATTACCCTGCAGAATATTCCATACTGTTCTCAAGGTCTTACATACCGTTAAATATCGGAAGTTTTCTTTTACTGTAATGACCGCTGCGATTCTTCTGGACTTGCTGAATTTGCAGCAAATTAAATATCACGAAACCGTCATCGCCAACAATAAACAGGGTCAGCGATTTGAGAATTTAGTACCTTGGAGCCGACATTTTCGCGGCTGCGATGGCCGAGTGGTTAAGGCGTTGGACTTGAAATCCAATGGGGTTTCCCCGCGCAGGTTCGAGCCCTGCTCGCAGCGGGTTTACTCATTATGATAATTAATTACGTCAAGTAAATTATTTTCTTCAATCTGCTCCCTCTGGGAGGATTTTGGAATTTTCAATGCCGGTTTTAAGGAAAATAAAGGATTGCCGAGGGAACTGGATCACTTACTTCAAAAAGGTTTGCTGACCGAATTCCAAAGGTTTTCTGCAGATTGTCTGGAAGCTCCAGATAAGGAGGCCTCGACAGTCTCTGAGGTAACTTCCCATACACTCGGTGCTGTCCGGTAGCATCAGTCTGTGTATCCATGGGAGAGAGAGAATGGAAAGTCACTGGAAGGCTGGTTTCTGTCAGCAGCAATGGTACAAGAGCTGCCATTCTAAAGTGAAAAGCAGAACACATTCCAGGAGACAGGCCAGGAGACAGACAAACGGCGTGGAGATCTGGAAGACTGACCAGAAAAGAAACAAGGAGGACACCAACTCATAATTCATCTCTCCCTCTCTCGAAGCAGAAGAATTGAACATTCTGCGTTTTGAGTTGCACCACTGAGGTTGTACAAGTCTCTCTCTGTAAAACTTGTATTATTATGTCAATAAAACGATTTGTTTGAAAAGTTTGAAGCTTCATTTCCCAAGGAATTTTCTTGTATAATCGGGCTGCATTGGTTCCGAAGGCCGACACTCCCAATCTCTCTCTCACACTCCCAAACTTACTCTCTCTCTCACTCCCAATCTCTCTCTCTCTCACGCTCCCAATCTCTCTCTCACGCTAGCAATCTCTCTCTCTCTCACACTCCCAGTCTCTCTCTCTCACACTCCCAATCTCTCTCTCTCTCACACTCCGAATCTCTCTCTCTCTCTCTCACACTCCCAATCTCTCTCTCTCTCTCTCTCTCACATTCCCAATCTCTCCCTCTCTCACACTCCCAATCTCTCTCTATCTCTCACACTCCCAATCTCTCTCTCTCACTCTCACTCCCAATCTCTCTCTCTCTCCCTCTCCCAGTCTCTCTCTCTCACACTCCCAATCTCTCTCTCACACTCCCAATCTCTCTCTCACACTTCCAATCTGTCTCTCACACTCCCGATCTCTCTCTCTCTCTCACACTCCCAATCTCTCTCTCTCTCTCTCACACTCCCAATCTCTCTCTCTCTCTCACACTCCCAATCTCTCTCTCTCTCTCACACTCATCTCCACAGTCTCTCTCTCTCACACTCCAGTCTCTCTTTCTCACACACTCCCAGTCTCTCTCTCTCTCTCACATTCCCAATCTCTCTCTCTCTCACACTCCCAATCTCTCTCTCTCACACTCCCAATCTTTCTCTCACACTCCCAGTCTCTCTCTCTCTCACACTCCCAATCTCTCACTCACACTCCCAGTCCCTATCTCTCTCACACTCCCAGTCTCTCACTCTCTCACACTCCCAATCTCTCTCTCTCTCACACTCCCAGACTCTCTTTCTCACACACTCCCAGTCTCTCTCTCTCTCTCACAATTCCCAATCTCTCTCTCTCTCCCACTCCCAATCTCTCTCTCTCTCACACTCCAGACTCTCTCCCTCACACTCCCAATCTCTCTCTCTCACTCCATCTCTCTCACACACTCCCAATCTCTCTCTC